>NC_057800.1:590719359-590728889 GCF_018294505.1 Triticum aestivum | reverse complement strand
GCGGTTGAGTAGGGGAGGGGTGCGGGGGGTCGGCGGCGGCGGTTGAGTAGGGGAATCGAGGGTGCGGGGGGTCGGCGGCGGCGGCCGGTGGACCGGGGGGTGCTCGGCGGCGAGGGGGACCGGATCTGGCGAGGTGGGATAGCGATCGAGATGGAGGGGGATCGAGATCGAGTGTCCATGAAATTTAAAAATATTCATGATAGTTCAAAAAGTGCCCATGAAATACAATCGAGAAATGAAGGCTATGATTTAAATACAATCGATCTTAGCTAGCTATCTGTTCACAATCTTCTTGCCCTTCTTTTTCGCAAATGGAGTTCTTCTATGGAACGGACGTCCTTTAGGTAGGGTGGTCCTGCTTCTTCTTGTGGTGTATGCTGCTACTTCATCATCGTCGTCATGTTCGATCCTTGGGTCGCCGTACTTGTCGAAGTCTTGCTCATTGGCTACTCCATCCATTCCGATGATCTTCCTTTTGCCTCTCCTCACGACAATACGACTGGGCTTTGACGGGTCGGTAATGAAGAAGCATTGGTCCACTTGGGAAGCCAGTACCCATGGCTCATTTTTCGCGGTGATGTTTGTGCCCGCGGTCTTGGATTTGGCTTCGGGTATAACCATGGTGGTGAAATACCGGTCTTCTTTTAGGACGCTCTTCGCCCATCTGACACGGAACATCGGGACCTTCTCTCCAGCGTAGCTCAGCTCCTAGATCTCCTTGATCCTTCTGTAGTATCTATCCTTGTCGTTACCGGTATAGCATTCCATCGTTACCCCGGAGTTCTGATAACCATCGCTCTTCACGTCCTTGGCCTCAGTGTAGAATGTGTAGCCGTTGATATCGTACGCCTCATAGGTCATCAGGTTGTGCTCGACGCCCTGTGACAAGGCGAATATGAGTTGTTCTTCCGCGGAAGAATCCTCATGTAAAGGGTACGACAGAAGCTTCTGCTTGAACCAACGCGTGAAACATGAGTTGTGCTCTTTGAGTATATCTCCGTCCGTCCTCTGTTGGCCTCGGTCATTGTACGTCTTCTTAATAAAGGTTTTGTGCTCTACCACCCAAGGATCGACCACGTCTATGTGTTGTAGCGCGACTAGGTTTGCTCTTTCAAAGTCGGCGAGTTGACCCTCGAAGTCGACATGCATTTCGCGATGACCCTCACGGTGACCCCATCCAGCGAGCCTGCCGAGGTGCCTGTTGACGGGCAGACCAACGGGGTTCTCGATGCCTAGATAATTCATGCAGTAGGAGATGCATTCTTCGGTCAGAAAGCCCCTGGCTATGCTTCCCTTTGGACGTGACATGTTGCGAACGTATCCTTTGATGACACCATTCATCCTTTCGAACGGCATCATGCTGTGCAGGAACGTCGGCCCGAGTTGGATGATATCGTCCATGATATGGACCAGCAGATGCACCATAACGTCGAAGAATGCGGGCGGGAAGTACATATCAAGCTCGCATAGTATCACCACGATCTCTTCCTGTAGCCTTCTGAGTTGCCTCACGCCAACAGACTTCCGAGAGATGACGTCGAAAAAGTTGCATAGGCCAAATAGCGTTTCACGAACGTGCGCGTCCATGATCCCATGGATTGCAACTGGAAGTATCTGCGTCATCAGCACGTGACAGTCGTGAGACTTCATCCCGCTGAACTTCTGCTTCACTGGGTCTAGGTATCTGCTTATCTTCCCAGCGTAACCGTAAGGAAGTTTTACTCCTAGGAGGCAGGTGAAAAACTGCTCGATCTCCTCCTGACTTAGAGTGAAGCACGCGGGAGGGTAGTCATTTCCGGTCTTCTTGGCCTTTTTGCCTTTGCGATGACTTTCCGTGTCCTGCTTCGCCTCATCATCATCATCATCATCATCATCATCATATATAGCGTGAAGCTCCTACCTGATGCCCATTGATTTCAAGTCTGCCCTTGCTTTCGGCCCATCTTTGGTCCTCTCTGGCATGTTGAGCAGGGTACCAAGCAGACTCTCGCACACGTTCTTCGTGATATGCATTACATCAAGGCTGTGAGGCACACGGTGGATCTTCCAGTACGGCAAGTCCCAGAAAACAGACCTCATTTTCCATACCTTCACCAGCGGCTCTGGCGCCTTTCCCTTCTTTCCCGGCCCTGGTGCCTTTTGCTTCTTTGCCGGCAGTGGGCAATCTTTCCAATTTTTCAACAGCTCGTCTATTTCCTCGCCGCTCCTCGTACGCGGGCGTCCTCGAGGTTCGGTTTCACCATCAAACAGATCCTTGCATTTTCTCCATGGGTCATCGTCGTGAAGCCACCTTCGATGTCCCATGAACATGGTTTTCGAAGACCCGGGATCTCTATCTAGCTGGCGATACGTTGTGTCATCCATGCACCTGACGCATCCAGAAAATCCGTGGACCACCTGCCCCGCGACATATCCGTAACCGAGATAGTCGTGCACCGTCGTGAGCAGCGCGGCTCTCATAGGGAAATATTTTTTCTCTGCGGCGTCCCACGTATTGGCTGGCATTTTCCACAGCGTGTCAAGCTCCTCTTTCAGCAGCCCCAGATACAGATTGATGTCGTTCCCTGGTTGTTTCGGTCCTTCAATTAGCATACTCATGTGAATGTACTTCCTCTTCATGCACAACCAGGGGGGAAGGTTGTACATCCACACAAACACAGGCCAGGTGCTATGTGTGCTTCTCTGGCTGCCAAACGGATTGACTCCATCGGTGCTCGCGCCCAGCACGATGTTCCTTGGATCGTTCCCAAATTCTAGGTCTTCGAAGTTCAACGATTTCCACTGGCTCGCATCATTAGGGTGACTCAGCATCTTGTCTTTTTTATCTATCTCTGGATCATTTGCGTCATCTTCTCGCTTCTTCTCCTCCCTATCCACGTGCCAACGCAGGAGCTTTGCTACCTTAGGGTCCGCGAAATACCGCTGCAGACAAGGAGTGATCGGAAAGTACCACACCACTTTTCGAGGAGCTTTCTTCCTCTTCTTGTATCGAGTGACGCCGCACACCGGACATATGGTAGACTCCGCGTGCTCGTCCCGATAAATGATGCAATTGTTCATGCACACATGGTATTTCACGTGCGGTAAATCCAGAGGACACATGATTTTCTTCGCCTCCTCCAAACTGGTCGGGCACTTGTTCCCCTTGGGAAGACGTTCGTGCCAGAATGACATGTTCTCGTCGAAGCATGCGTCGGTCATTTTGTGTTTTACCTTCATCTCCAGAGCCATGAGCGTTACTTTCAGGCGGGTATCCTCGGGCCTGCATCCTTCATACAATGGACTAACCGCGTCTAACTCAAGTTGATCCATCTTGGCTTTCTCTCAGGCGGTAGCTCTTGCGTTATCTGTCTGCTTGAGAAGCAGCTCTTGAATATGAGGGTCCTGCACCCACCCATCGATGGTCCAGTGTCGTCTGCTCCGCCGGCATCATCATCTTCATGATCATGCCCGTCGTCTGCTCCGGCATCTTCCTCATCATCATGTCCTGCATCTTCTACATGATGACTGTGTACAGCATCACCGTCGTGATGATCTCCTGGGGATTCTTCGTCTTCTCGCCCGCCAGAGCCGTGGTGGTTGTCTTGCTGCCCTTCCTCATTTCTTGCCCGGCCCCCATGGACGACTTCGTAGTCATCTTCATCACCTTGCCACTGATAGCCATCCATGAAACCACACAAGAGCAGGTGGTCCCGCACCTGCCCGGATTCCGGGTCCGCAATAAGGCTCTTCAGCTTGCATCTTCGACACGGACATCTTATCTCCGTCTCGTTCTTTTGAAGCATCTCGGCCTTCGCGGACCTCAAAAACCTATTCACGATGCCTTCGGTCATCGTGCGGACCATGGTCGCCTGCGGGGTAGAGCAAAACGATATTTTAGAACCAAGAAAAAATTTGGCATGACTTTCCCTAAAAATAGGACCAAAAAGAATGCTTAATGCCAAAATTCTCACCGAAACGGAAATGAATCAACATTCCGGCAAAATATTGGCAACTATCGCATTTCAAATACTGGTACACCTCCAAACACAAACACATATGCAACACCATAAACATATGCAACACCACGAACATACATAGATCTAGCTAGGCCATAAAAAGTGCATGTGCACATTGTTGTAGGGAGAACAACATAAATATAGCTACCCCCCTTACTTACCTATCAAAACAAGGTAATTTAACCACTTAAATTGAATGAATCTATGGTGGAAATGAGGTGAAAAAGAGGAGGCACCCGAGACAAGGAGGAGGTGGAGAGAATGAAGTGGGGAGAAAGTGAGTGTGGGTAGGAGAGGCTGTCCAAAATATCTTGTTGCTGCCCACTTTCTAATGGCGCACCAACTCTAAATGCGCCATTAGTAATCCAGGTTACTAATGGCGCACCTTCTGTTGGTGTGCCATTAGTAGTTTTGCAAAAAAAACATACTAATGGCACACTGTTCCACAGTTCGCCATTACTAGTTTAAACTAGTAATGGTGCACGGTCGAACAATGCGCCATTAGTAGTTTTGCAAAAAAAGGAATGAAAAATATAATAAAAAAACAACATTAGTGGCGCACTTTCCGACAGGTGCGCCATTACTAGTTACAACAAGTAATGGCGCACTGTGTCTGGATGCGCCATTAGTATGTTTGGACAGGCACACTAGTCCAAATTTTTTTTTATACTAATGGCGCACCCTGGGCCAGATGCGCCATTAGTAGTTTCAGCTCTAATCCCATCTATAGCCCTTTTTCTAGTAGTGCAAGGTTCCCTGCGCTCCAAGAAGGCCAGCGTCCTATCGTCCTCCTCTTGCATGTAGTAGTCCTTGTGGATGATTTGCGCGTAGACGTGGGTGATTATGTGGATGGTGTCTTGCTGCACCAGGCGCTGCGCGGCAAGCGCGACCTCGAGGTGGACATTCTCCGGCGCGACGGCGGGCAGTCGCAGGGCCACCAGTGCATCGAAGAGGTTGTTACCATAGTGGCCGTTGAGGGTGGCGGGCATCGCAGAGCCTAGGCGCGTCGGCTGGAGGCTTATGTCAAAGTTGTCCGCAAGCTTCTTGACGATGGTGAACTTGTCGAGGAAACCGACGAGGACCTTGTCGAACAAGGAGATGAAGCTGTCGTCCAAGCGGCCCCTCGCCCTGGCGGCCTCAAGCAATACTACCTGGAGATGTTCCTCGGTGCCGGGCCGCGAGCCGGTGTCGTGGACCATCTGGAGCAGCCGGCTGATCGATGCTCGCGCTCATCGCCTCCATGGGTCTAGCGTAGCTTCTAGTCAACTGATCTTGCGATTCGAGTGATCACTCAGCCCTAGGTTAGCGTGCATAGGTGCGTAGGATTTCGTACTACTCCTCGGCCCTCTACTACACCTGCTTTTGGCTGTATGATAGGTGGGCCAGCCACCCCTTGGGGCCATGTGTCATTCACCCAACACTACTAGGAAAAGGGCTATAGATTAAATGGATACTAATGGCGCACCTTGTATGTGGTGCGCCACTACTATATAGCAATGCCACACCAGATATGGGTGCGGTGCACCATTACTAATGTCGCACCTGGTGTGTGGTGCACCATTACTAGTTTTGTCCTGGCGCCACACCCCTCCCCAGACTTAGCAGTGGCGCACCAGTTGGAAAGTGCACCATTACTAGTTTTAATTAGTAATGGTGCACCAGTAAGAGATGCGCCATTGCTATCTATACGTATGGCGCACCCCCTACCGGTGCGCCATTGCTATCACCCCTTATCCCCTCCCTCTAGTCACGTTCTCTCCCCTCGAGCAAAACAACCCAGCCTTTCTAGATCCAATCCTCCTCCCTCTCCCCCAACCACCCACCACGACCGCTCCGCCGCTCCAGTCTCCCAATCAGTGCCGCTCTGCCGCTCCAGTCTCCCAATCAGCGCCGCCCCATCTCCCCACCCACCGCCATGGTGCCGCCGCTCCAGTCTCCCAATCAGCGCTGCTCCCCTCACTTCCTTCCCTAGGTCGCAGATGGAGTCGAGCAGGTCAGCGCCGCGGCCAGACTCGCCACAGATAAGCATCATCGTTGAGCTGGAGCTGGGCCGCGGCGGAGGCCAGCTTCTTCTCCACAATCTGGTGCAGGGAGAGGAGGCCACTACTTCCTCCAGCGTGTGCTTCTTCTCGGGACGACATGGAGCGCCTCAAGGTCCCCTCTTCTTCCTCCCCGCATCTCTCTCTCCGTTGGATGCGATTCGGCAGGCGTGGTTCCCTGCCTAATTCGGTGTCCTCACGCACATAGGTGACAGTCATGTGGTGCACACACGGATTCTTCCTCAACTCCAGCGCCTTCCGCTCTGCCCCTTTGCTGGCCAGGCCAATTGATTCTTCATGGAGATGCAGGTCGAGCAGCAGATGTCTCCGCCTCCGTTCATGGTCAGAACACTCTTTCCTTTCTTCTTCTCTCTCGTCCATCTCCTGGATTCAACCTATCTATCTATCCATGCTAGTTAATCAAAGGACTTTCTGGATTCTGAATCTGTAATAGGGGTAGCTAGATGGATCATGTATGAGGATGGATCAGAACGAGATGATGGTGGTGAAGATGATGGTGAAGCATCAGAGGATGATGGTGCCCGGTATGATTTATAGTTTATACACATACTGCACTGTTAATTAAAGGTTGTAACCTCACTGTCATGCTAATGGACGCATAAAAGAAGAGTGGTAGTACTATCAATGGTTCAGTCAGCGCCTCAACAATGTCTGCACTACTTCTGATATTGTTTTTCAGTAGCTTTTTTCTGCACCTTTTTCTTTCAATTCTTAGTGCTGCTGCCCTAACCTATAGCCACTTGTCCTGTCTTGAGCGCCATCATGATGTGTCGGAGTATCTATGCTATACATCTGTGCTATGTCTCCCCTGTTTACTTTCAATTAGCATTGTTAAGAAGTGTGAATGGCAATGGTTGCAAATCTAAATGCTAATTACTTCCTAAGATGTTAATGTGTAGGATGAAAGCTATTAGAGAATCAGTGCAGCAATCAAAAGCAATCTAGTATTTTTGCTAAGAAAACAGTGCCACCAAGAAGTTCTTTGTGGGACTATAACTATTAGTTGTTGGAATGGTTCCTTTGGATCCTTGCTTGGGTTAATAGTTTGTTATTCGCTGCTCTGTTTGCAATTTGGGTTTAACTCTGACACATAATTTCTTGTGGCACCTGGTTCCTCCTTGTCTTTGTTGTGTGAAGATGTTATTTTTATCAGGGATACTTGTGCAGTCATGCAGGTTGGTTTTCAGCACGGTTCTATAAAGAAGTTGGCACTTTGGTTATATATGTTTTTTTAGGATCACTTTGGTTATATATGTTGGGGGGTATAGGTAGGGTATTTTGTTGCCTATTCTAAGGCTGTATAGCTGTTCTTGGCTGTGGTTTAATTGCTCTCGCCGTTGGCGTTCTACACTGCTTGTGTGAAGCTCTGAAGGTGATGAACTTGTATGTTTTATCTCATGTTCTGAAACAAGGATGGACTTGAACATCTGGACTAGACTAGTGGATGCCAGCAATTCCTCTGAAACTCTTCTTGAAGTTCAATGTTTTTCTGGAAATGATTGCACAACATTATCTGGTAGTAACTTCTTTAGTTACACATTTGAGATGCATTTTTTGTTGTTGTTGAAATTGAGGCATAAGCTTTGCGTCATCCATTAAGTAAGAGAGGAGAAAAGAGTTTGTTACACACATCTATTACTATTACGTAAGGTTGTTATTGTCCTGGCATGATATTACCCAACTTTTTCTCACTCGCAATACCCAGTGTTTTGCTTCCCTCTTGATGGAGCCGTTTGAACCTGTAGCCACTTTGGTTATCCAACTTTTTCTGCACCTGTAGCCACTTGAACCGATGAGAATTCTTCAAGCCTACCTATAGCCACTTGAACAGATGTCTATCTCAGATCTGTTCATCTAAAAAATCCAAGTGGAGTAGTATACTAGTAGTATAGTATAATAATATTATCAAAAGGTAAATGCCCTGATTAGTTAGCTCTGTCAGATAAATAATCATCGAAAGTGGGCTCTTATCAAAATTCCTTTCCATTATAATCTTACTCATACAATACACACCATGTAATTCTGGAAATATATGCTCATATCTAGTTCTGCATAAAAAATGACAGTATTGACATGTTATAAATAGTTTGTTTGTATTCTGTTTATTTTGTTACATTTTGCAGGGATAAAGTGAAGACAAAGAAGAAAAGATTACTAGAAGATTAGTTTTAGGATTTTCTTTTATTTCCTTACAATTTTCCTTTTATTGGATACTTGTAAAGACATTGTAATATTCTTACTATAATAAAAAAATATGATTCTATTTCATTTTTTGTTTTTAAATTATTTTCCTTATAGGTTGTTTTCTGTAAATTTGGATTTTTTTGTTTTCCAAATACATTACTAGTGGCGCATCATCAACTAGTGCGCCATTAGTAAGCCAGAGCACATGGGTAAATATGGCCCCCTGGGAGGCATACTAATGGCGCACCATGGGATATACTAATGGCGCACTGTATGGTGCGCCATTAGTATACCAGATACTAATGGCGTGATACTAGTGGCGCACCTGTAGTACGCCATTAGTAGGCAAACAGGTGCGCCACTAGTAGGCCTTTTCCTAATAGTGCAAAGGCAGTTCCTCACAGTGAATATTCGTTGGTCAAATTATTACGTGCTGCTCCTCACAGTGAAGTGACAAGACCCTGCGCCGGAGATGACACCTGAGTATAGGCGCCGTGTTCGGCATACCATAGTCAGCCTCACCGTCTGCAGTCACTATCATCATGGCTGTAGAGCTAGCCTGCTTACAACTAGCCCTGTTCAACATAATTTCCAGTGCGTAGATGCACGTGCATTGCACGGAACACCAAGATTGGGGGTGGACGGCTCCGGCAGCGGCCATCGCGCCAGATTTTTCCATGGCCTTCTACTCCTAGATGTGGTGGGGAGGAGATGAGGCTGATTGTGAGAGATAAGGAGTTGTTTGTAAATAGGGAACAAGTGCGGGCATCTTTTTGCAAAAATGGAGAAGCTTGGTTTGTATGCGTCAGATCTAGATCCTATGGCTATTGGTGAAAGATGGGAGGCACAACATCATCACCAACTCAGGACCTGTTTGATTCGCAGGATTTTGAAAATGCAGGAATAGGACACGGCAATATTACAAGTTTCAAACTGATATTACAAATGTTAGGAGTAATGCTGCACCTACGAAGAGGGAATTACTAGGAAGTTTACGTAAGAACTTTCGTTACTTTAGGTGGATGCAGCATTATCGTACAAACTAAAATCCACCGCCCTGACAAGTCACTATTGGGCAAATAAGTTTTCGAGTCTCTGGCCACTTGATGTTTCAAAAACAAATTCAGCTTCTGTGAAGAAATGAGCTCCATCATGTACCCGCGCGGGTGTGGCTGGGCACGAAGCGTGAGTACGTGCACGGTGCACCTATTCTCTTCTTGTATACGTACACCACCTACGTGGGGTTGTGTGAGAGAGATACAAACCTAGAGAGATATAGTGTGTGGGT
>NC_057800.1:590699698-590718989 GCF_018294505.1 Triticum aestivum | reverse complement strand
TCAAAAAATTTAACATATGCAATGTGTGTGAAATAGAGTCCTGGATATAACATATATATAGAGGGGGCGATCCACAATAAGAGAGTGGAGGTATCATCGGCTTGAGGTGTCCATAGAATCGAAGAGAGGGATGATGTGTGTGTGTGTGTGCACGCGCGATCGATAAAGAGTGCCATCGAATTTGTGTGTGCCCACATCAAAGATATAGATTGGCTGGCCTACTGGAACGTGAGATGGGACATGTGCAGTTTGTCTTTGTGGCATGGATACCTACCTGCAACGCTCGACTATCGGTGTGTGGTGGGGGAAGAGGGAGTCCCAATTAACTATAGAGGTACAATGGCTGGTATATGTGTGGAGGAGGAGAGAGGCCTACCTCATGTATTAAGGAGATCGATCTGCCTCATGTATTAAGGGAGATCAATCGGCATCCATGCATATGTGCAGGAGATGAATAAGGTTGGGAGAGAGACAGAGCTACAGTGTTGGAGGGGGTGATAGTGGAGTTGCTTCTAACAAATGGTGGGATAGGCTTGCTAGACAAACGGAGGGCACGCCCGCAATATCAATAAGAGAGGAGATCGCTGCTTGTTGTCTGTGCACGTGCGTGTGAGAGACGTGTCAGGAGGCATGCACGAATGATGAGGGGGGACGATGTGGCTGTGGTAAGAAGACGTAACTACATAGGAAGATCAATCGCCCTTTGTAAGAGAAAGGAGAGACATAACTTGTGAGGTATGTCGATCGATGGGGGGTAGTTAAAGTCGATCTAGGTATATTTTGGGAGATCGATCGGTATACATGCATGTGTGTGTTAGAAGCAAATGAAGCACGAGGAGAAGGATAGAGAGAGAGGGATGCATGTAGGAGATGGTACGAGAGGCATACTATATCGAGGGGGAGGAGTGTGCGAGTACGAGAACGATGAAAAGAGTGGTCGGAGTGAGGCATGGACGGTGACAAGAGAAGAGGAGAAGCTTGTGTTTGTGCTAGGCATACCGGGCTAGAGAGGCATATCGATCGATGTGTGCCGTAAAGAAGGAGCTGGGGGCCTACAAACACCGTGGGTGAACGACCTAAAGTGAAAAGATGAATTTGCGTGATGGATCTAGAGAATGCTGAGGGAGGGTGAGAGGGATGCGGGCGTGTGTATGCACAAGAGAAAGTTAGCGCTAGCTACAAGGATAAGAGGGTTGTGTGGGTGTAAAAGACGAATAGAGATCATATATACTTCATTATAAAAAGCGAATTCGGATATTTGAAGAATTTATCATAGTGTTTCAAACCGACGGATGTGTGAATATATATAACGGTGATACACATGGTGTGGTTATGAACATGGTATACTACATTTAATATATTTTATCTCTACTCTTATAAAAAACGGAGTTGTTGATGATGGTGTGCCTGCCATCCTGCATTATAGGCCGTCTGATTTATATCTGGCGGATAGCAAGGAAACTATGATGGTTGAAGTTGGCAACAATCATGATTGTAGATTCTTATTGAAATAGAGAAATGAATTCAAATTTATTTCGAATTGGAGCGGTAGTATAGACATTTGGAATGCACTAAAATGTTGGTATGAGTAGGTTACATGCATTATACAGCAAGCGAAAAAATTTAATCGTACATAACATGGATTCATACTCCCTCCTTCAATCTATATAGGGCGTAATGATATTTTTAGGACCACCTTTGACTATTGACAAGATTAATAGTACATGACATGCACAATGTGAAAATTATATCATTGAAAGAACCTTTTATAGACGAATTTAACGGTGTGCTTTGTGTAAGTTGCATGTCATATTTCATTGCTCTAATATTTGGTCAAAGTTAGCATCGAAAAACGCATTAGGCCCTATATAGATGGAAGGAGGTAGTAGCTTTGAATAGCATTTGTATAGTAAAATGGGGCTAGACTCTCTCTTTGTGTGGTGTGAATAGTTTTATTTTTTTCGTTTTCTTTTTGGTTGAGGGAAGTGCGAATTGATTTGGTACGTACAAGTACAATATTACTACATGTTAGGCTTGTCTCTAAAATTCAACCCGCGTCTTGTTATATCCCGAAAATTCAGATATTGTGCTCCCAAAACTGGCGCCTTCACAACCCGCGCCTTGCTATCCTGAAATTACAATGCGCGCGAAAACTCCCTCCAGCTGCCAAATCCCGACACGCGAAATCCCCCTTCTAACCCTGAGCAGAAAGGTCCTCGAGTTCAAATTAGTGGGGGGTACTTTTGTAACACACCCTACATTTTGGACAAGCCGTTCCTAAGTCGTGCTTCACCCTTTCCCATCGCCCCCTTTTCGCCATTAGAAACCCCAGGCCACCATAACCTCTCCGCTCCAGCCGCGAAACCCGACCCTCCTCCGTCCGCCACGTCACCGCTGCCCAGCCGGAGCCTCTTCCCCAACGACATCATCCACTACAATAGCTCGACGTCCCTCGTCCACCTCCCCATATGAGGATCCGTCGTCCATCTCGACGCCCCGGCGGTTCAGCTGCCCCATCCTCCACCTCCAAGGAGTTGCTCCGACGATCGCCTCGTCTATCGCGGCAGCTCCATCCCCACAGAGCCGCCTTAACCTGCTCCACCAGAACCGCAACATCCTCACCGACTCCTGGACAAAGCCGAGGCCTACACGGCACCACCAAAGAGGTTGTACACTCATCGCATCGCACCTTCTCCTTAACTCGACCTCCCGGTGCCGACGGTGCTCCATCTCGCACCCCCATGGAGTGGCTACCTTGAAGCCGGCGCCGCGGGCGACATCTCCACGGCGTCTCTCCCCCAGTGTGAGGCCCCTTCGGCGGCGGCGTCCATACCAGCCAGATCTGCTACTGCTGCTCCAGCTCTCGCTCGATCGCTCGCTCGCCCAGCTACTGCTGCTGCTCTCCCCCTCGCTCGTGCTGCTGCTTTACTCTGATTAAGCCAAACTTCAATCGACTGAATCGACTTTTGGGTAAGTCGATTTTCTGGGATTGAGGGGCTCGCCGGAGTTAAGGAAGAACCACCCGCAGCAGGGACGGGGGCTCGCCGGAGAGGTACCCCACTATCTATCTTAGGGTTCAGGGTGGGGCGGGGGGCCTAGAGGGCTGGCCGGGGCGGCGGTGGCGAGTTGTTTCGGGGCGGCGAGGCGGCGCTGGGGTCGGCGGTTCGACCAGTGGTGGTTGGTGGCTCAGGGGGGTGCAGGTTGAAGATGAACTGCAGACCCTTCCTAAACTACATGTCAAGTGCCTCTCTGCTACCATTGCATTCTGTTTCAAAAGTAGCATTCAGATTCCACAGTAAATTTCAGTTTCGACAGTTAAGTTTAGAGTCAACAGTTTTTACCTCATCTGTTGTAGTCTGGTGGTTTTTGGTGATGTTAATTTTACATCCATTTTACATCATCTATTGGAGATGCTATTAGAATCCCACTTGAGGTTGACGATGTCTATCTTGTGCTGCTTCAGCCTTGACGTCTTACGGCTCACCGGAGCTGCTCCAACGACAGAACGATACATCACAACAGAGCAGTGCCCTGGACGCCGTCTATAGATTTCTCAGATCTTCCTCCACACCTCCAACAGCCACCTCTGCCTCAACTGCTTCAGCGACCAACCGAATGATGCTGAGGTCGACACGGCTACGGCAAAGAGGTTGTACACTTGTTGCTTCACTTATTACTATACATTCACATCGATCCATTAGGGCTATTTTGGTTCAACGGAAAAACATCGATCCACTGGTTGTTACCATCACTCTAAATTTCTGCATGCTCTCCTTACATAATCTCACCATATTTTTTTGTATGCATGTCAGATATTGTACACAGTCATGCTGAACATGTAGAGAAAAAGACAAGAGTTTTGCGCGGCAATACAATGTCATCCAGACATCGCTTCATGGTGGGTTCAATGGCAAACCCTCCCCACCCCTCTCCAGATTGTAATCCAGAGGAAGATATCTATTCTGAGGCAGATTCGGACGCCACTGACCACTCCTATTTACCCCCCAAGGTGTTTGCTCTACCTTGGCATGATGATGTTAGTCATATCATGCATATGTTGCCTTGAAGTGCCTAGTTTTGACATCATATATGTCATCTTCTTAGTTGAGACATGTTCTGTAATGCCGCCTGTTTAGTTTCTATATCATATATGGGAATTATGCAGTCTCATGTCTTTTAGCCAGCCATAATATATGTGAAATGTGCAATGCCATCCTGTTTAACCAGGCATCACATATTTGAATGGCATCTTGACCATCCTTTTCTTCATTACATTTCCATTTGTCGACAATGTTTGTACATTAAACTACTCTTCCTGTGAATCAGCCATTTGGGTGGGACATGGAAAATCTGGAGTGAAAACAAGGCCTTCAGGGCAGACAGTGCTACTTGTCGAAGCAGATCCCTTGTTGGGTCCCGGTAGCTCCTCAGAGATAGATTCAGAGACAGATGACCAGTCCTATTACCCCACTGAGGTGTATGCTCTAACTTGGCACGGTTATACTGCTCATATCATGCATACGGTGTCTTGCATTGCATAGTATAGACATCATATACACAATATTCAACACCATGTTCTTAGTTCAGACATCATATTGAATGCCCTCTGTTTAGCATATCAATCACATATGTGAATTAAATGATGTGATCCTGATTACTTAGATAACATGTAGGTGAACTATGTCATGCGATCATGTTTAGTTATTCATCATATCTTTGAATTATGTTATGCTATGCTATCCATTTTAGATAGACATCATATATGTGAAATTATGTCATGCTATCCGTTTTAGTTAAACAATATACATGTCAACTATTTCATGCCTGTCAGATTTCGTGTTCTGGCAGACCCTTGAGGTTCGAACACTGGGGTCCGCGCGAAGATCTCTCCCCTACCGATCTACGTCCGATCCTCTCGTGCGAACTAAGATGAAAATGATGAAAAACACAAGAGACACGAGGTTTATACTGGTTCGGGCCACCGTTGTGGTGTAATACCCTACTCCAGTGTGTGGTATGGTGGATCGCCTTTGGGCAGATGAGGATCAGTACAAAGGAAGAACAGCCTTGCGAGAGGTGTTCTTGAGCTGGTGCGATGAACTGCTAGGGTGAGTTCAGTCGCCTCTTCCTCTCTCTGCTAGGGTTCTACCAGATTTCCAGTCGTCTCCCTACCCTGTGGTGGCTAGCTCTATTTATTGAGGCCCTGGGCCTCTCCCCGAATAATTGAGCGGGAAGGGCACTAACAATTGGCCATTTTGAAGGGGAACATCTAGCACAAGTTATCTTGACCAAAGGTGGTCTTCGGCTGCCAAAAGCACTGGTGATGACGCCGTCTTGGGCTCCACAGTGACCTCCATCCTGCCGCTCTGCTGGTCTTGGTCTCGTTGCACCGGAATGGTAACCTTTGCCCGATACCTTGGCCTGTGCTTGCCCCCTTTGCACCAAAGGGGAAACAAGGACTCTGCGTAGGCTGGCGCCCGCCTGGCGCCCGCCTGGTCTTGATTCGTCATGGCTTGCGTCACAGGATCCTCGCGAGGTACCCTTGCATTGATCTCTCCACCTCCTCGCGAGCCTGCCTGATGAGGCCGCTCCTAAGGAAGCTTCCTGTCATCCGCCCCGTGAGGCTTGGCCCCTCGCGAGGGTCTTGAGCTTGGGCTGATGAAGACGGGCTGCGCTGGGCCCCCAACTGAGCCATGCCGCAGGCAGGCAAGTCTGGGGACCCCCGTTCCCAGAACGCCGATAGTAGCCACCAGGCCCAAGGTGCGCGCGGGCTTGGCTTAGTAGAGAAGCGAAGGGGCAAGCACGAAGCGCCGCGGGCCCTAACAGCCTGCGGCCTTGTGTGCCGCGTGGCAGTTGATCGGACGTGGGCGTCTACACTTCCCACGACGGCTCGGCAACTACACGACTTGACAAGTTCCTGCATGCAGAGATATGGGTCATGATTACCTGAGGTCATGGTGCTCAGCGGTTGGCCTTCCCCGGCTATAAGTACGGGGCTGCGTGAGCTCGGCCAGTTCACCCCTTTCCGTTACTCCTCCTCTTCTTCTTCCTCATCCTTGCTTCCTCTTGCACCAATGGCACCAATCCGCCGGTTTTCAGCTGAGGAGAAGGGAAAGGCACCCAGAGAGGGTCCTGACCCCCTCCCGCCGAAGAAGCGGCCAATCCTCTTTCGCCGAGACGAAGGCACCTGGCAGGAGGTGTCGAGGCCGTGGTACGAGCGGCCGCCACCTGGGTTTCCGCTGCCCTTGTACGCCCGCATCATAGGCCCCAGGGTGGAGGGCGCCGAGCAACACCGACAGCGTCGCCGCCGACACCGGCAAGTCACAGTGGGGCGCGTCGTCCCCCTGGAGTCCACGCAGAGTGCTCCTCTCGCGAGCTTGTGCTCCACGCCGCCATGCCTCCAACTTCATGGATCAGCCTTCCTCCCTCTTTCGCCTTCGAGATTCCGCCGAGCGGGGCCTTGGAGCTCTGGTTGCAGCACGCTGACTGTGGCACCCCTGCAACTGGAGCGGAGGTCGCGGTCGTCGCTCCGGGCAAGGTCTTCATGACCCGGGGCTGGGGTGAGATTGCCCGGGTCTTTCACGCGGACGGCGCCTTGGTGATCCATCTTGAATACGACGGCGCCTCCTTGATGTTCTTCAAGGTCTTTGATGCAGAAGGACGCCGACTGGAATGCTGCCCTAAGGGAAGCGACAAGGGTGACGAACTGGCGAGGACCAGCCCCGCCCGTTGGTCATCCTGCAGCTCCTTAGGCAGCAACGGAGGGACTGAGGGCTTCAGCGGCTCCCCCGAACTCCTCACGACCCCGGAGACGAGCGATGACAACTAAAAGCCTCCGAGCCCGCGCCACGCTCGGAGTGTGGCAGCTGCATCGAGCTGCCGACGGTGCTGATCTGGATGGGATTGGCGCCATCACTGGGCAGCCCACTGTTGATGATGGCGTCGCTTGGGGAGGTGCTGGCAAGTAGCGTCTCTTAGGGTTAGCACCCTTTGTTTCTTGCGAGGAATTAAAGCAACACCCCGCGGGGGCATGTAAGGCGTATGTCGTGCCTTTTGTAAATACTATATCCTTAATATGAATTGGCGTGAGGTGTCTATTCTGTCCCGGCTAAGCTCCCCCTTTCTATCCTCACGAGGACTTGGCGCTCTACGCTGACAGGTCCCAGTCCCCAGGCAAGCTTCAGCCGTCACTGGTAGGCCAGCTCGCGATGCCGTGGTCAAGGCCAGGAGGTGAGCGGCCCGAGGTCCGGTAAGAGCCCCCGAGTTGCGATGCTCAGGAGGTCCCCTTTAGCGCTCAAGTAATCCTTGCAGGGCGAGAAAGGAAGGTAGCATCGCCGTGACAGAGTTGCACTGGGCGGGTGTGGGAGTCCTGGATTAGGGGGTCTCCGGACAGCCGGACTATCTCCATTGGCCAGACTGTTAGACTATGAAGATACAAGATTGAAGACTTCGTCTCATGTTCGGATGGGACTCTACTTGGCGTGGAAGGCAAGCTAGGCAATACGAATATGGATATCTCCTCCCTTGTAACCGACCTTGTGTAACCCTAACCCCCTCTGGTGTCTATATAAACCGGAGGGTTTTAGTCCGTAGGACAACATCAACGACAACATACAATCAAACCATAGGCTAGCATTTAGGGTTTAGCCTCTCTGATCTCGTGGTAGATCTACTCTTGTACTACCCATATCATCAATATTAATCAAGCAGGACGTAGGGTTTTACCTCCATCGAGAGGGCCCGAACCTGAGTAAAACATTGTGTCCCCTGCCTCCTGTTACCATCCGGCCTAGACGCACATTTCGGGACCCCCTACCTGAGATCCGCCGGTTTTGACACCGACATTGGTGATTTCACTGAGAGTTCCTCTGTGTCGTCACTTTTAGGCTCGATGGCTCCTCTGATCATCAACAACGATGCGGTCTAGGGTGAGACCTTTCTCCCCGGACAGATCTTCGTGTTCGGCGGCTTTGCACTGCGGGCTAATTCGCTTGGCCATCTGGAGCAGACTGAAAGCTACGCCCCTGGCCATCAGGTCAGATTTGGAAGTTTGAACTACACGGCTGACATCCGCGGAGACTTGGTCTTCGACGGATTCGAGCCACAGCCGAGCGCGCCGCACTGTCATGATGGGTATGACCTAACTCTGCCGCCGAACAGTGCCCTGGAGGCCGCGCCCGCATCAGCTCTGACCCTTAGCTCGGAGCCAACTGCGCCGATCGAGGATGGGTGGCTAGACACCGCCTCGGGGGCTGCGATCTCAACGGCGATCGAGCCGAACACCAAGCTCATCCTCTGCGAAGCCCGTGACTCCAAGGTGCCGGACTCTTTTCCGGACTCCGAAACTTCCATGCCCCTGCCAATCGAATCCGATTGGGCGCCGTTCATGGAATTCACCGCCGCGGATATCTTTCAGCACTCCCCCTTCGGCGACGTTTTGAACTCACTAAGGTCTCTCTCCTTGTCAGGAGAGCCCTAGCCAGACTATGGCCAACAGGATTGGGATGCAGACGACGAAGAAATTCGACGCCCACCCACCACCCACTTCATAGCCGCTGTCGATGATTTAACCGACATGCTCGACTTCGACTCCGAAGACATCGACGGCATGGACGACGATGTAGAAGACGAACAGGAACCAGCACCTATAGGGCACTAGAAAGCCACCTCATCATACGATATATACATGGTGGATACACCCAAAGAAGGCAATGGCGACGAGATAGCGGAGGATGACCCCTCCAAGAAGCAACCCAAGCGCCGACGTCAGCGGCGCCGCTCTAAGTCCTGCCAAAGCAAAAGTGGTGATACCGGCACAGGAGATAATAACACTCCGGATAGTGCCGATGACAACAACAATCCCCTCCAGCAAGATTTAGAGCAGGAGGATGGAAGAGTCAACCCTCGTGAGAGAGTGGCAGACAGAGAAGAGGAGGATGATAATTACATGCCCCCTCCGAAGATGAGGCAAGCCTCGGCGATGACGAATTCGCGGTGCCAGAGGATCCCGTCGAAAAAGAGCTCTTCAAGCGCCGGCTTATGGCCATGGCAAATAGCCTAAAGAAAAAGTAGTAGCAGCTTCAAGCTGATCAAGATCTGCTAGCTGACAGATGGACTGAAGTCCTCGCCGCCGAGGAATATAAACTCGAGCGCCCCTCCAAGAGTTACCCAAAGTGCAGGTTGCTACCCCGACTGGAGGAAGAAGCATATAATGTGGCTGATCGGCCACCTCGTGGCCGTGATAGAGAGGCATTCCAGCCAAAAACTCAGCCCACACCCCAACGCCATTCAAATAAAAGGCCATGGGGAAACACGCCAGACCTGGGAGGAGTATTGGAGGACAAAGCAAAGCATGCAAGATCGATCTACGGATCACGAGGGCGCACCACTATGCGAGACGATAAACGTCACGCCGGATACAGTAAAAGTAAATTCGGCCGGGCCGAACATAGCGGGCAAGACCCATTCGAGCTGCGTCGCAACATAGCCCAATACAGAGGCGCCGCACACCCCTTATGCTTCACAGACAAAGTAATGGATCATCAAATCCCAGCAGGTTTCAAACCTGTAAATATTGAATCATACGACGGCACTATAGATCCTGCGGTATGGATCAAGGATTTCCTCCTCCACATCCACATGGCCGCGGTGATGACTTACACGCCATCAAATACCTCCCTCTAAAGCTCAAAGGACCAGTGCGGCATTGGCTTAATAGCTTGCCAGCAGATTCCATTAGCTGTTGGGAAGATCTAGAAGCCGCATTCCTTGACAACTTTCAGGGCACTTATGTGCGACCACTAGATGCCGATGACTTGAGACACATAATTCAGCAGCCAGAAGAATCGGCCAGACAGTTCTAGACTCGGTTCCTTACAAAGAAAAATCAAATCGTTGACTGTCTGGATGCAGAGGCCTTAGCGGCTTTCAAACACAATATCCATGACGAGTGGCTAGCCCGGCACCTTGGTCAGGAAAAGCCGAAATCTATGGCAGCCCTCACGACACTCATGACCCGCTTTTGTGCGGGAGAAGACAGCTGGCTGGCTCACAGCAATAACATGTCAAAGAACCATGGTACTTCGAATACCAAGGACGGCAATAGCAGGTCACGTCGCAACAAACATAAGCGCCGCATTAACGGCAATAACACTGATGATACGATAGTCAATGACGGATTCAAAGGCTCCAAACCCAGTCAGCGGAAAAAGCCATTTAAACACAGTATGCCGGGCCCGTCCAGTTAGGACCGCATACTCGATCGCTCGTTTCAAATACACGGCACCCTCGACAAGCCAGCCAACCACACCAATCGGGATTGTTGGGTATTCAAGTAGGCCGGCAAGTTAATTGCCGAAAACTAAGATAAGGGGCCACATAGCGATGACGAGGAAGAGCCCCGGCAGCCGAACACGGGAGGACAAAAGAGGTTCCCCCCACAAGTGCGGAAGGTGAACATGATATATGCAACGCACATCCCCAAACAGGAACGGAAGCATGTGCTCAGGGACGTATATGCGTTGGAGCCGGTCACCCCAAAGTTCAACCCATGGTCCTCCTGTCCAATCACCTTCAATCGCAGGGACCACCCCACTAGTACCCGTCATGGTGGATTTGCCGCACTGGTCCTAGACCCAATCATTGACGGATTTCACCTCACTCGAGTCCTCATGGATGGCGGCAGCAGCCTGAACCTGCTTTATCAGGACACCATGCGCAAAATGGGTATAGACCCCTCAAGGATCAAACCTACCAACACGACCTTTAAAGGCGTCATTCCAGGTGTAGAAGCCCATTGCATAGGCTCAATTACACTGGAAGTGGGCTTCGGATCCCCAGATAACTTCCGAAGCGAAGAGTTAATCTTCGATATAGTCCCGTTCCGCAGTGGTTATCATGCACTACTCGGGCGAACTGCATTTGCCAGATTCAATGCAGTACCGCATTATGCATACCTCAAGCTAAAGATGCTAGGACCTCGCGAAGTCATTACTGTCAATGGAAACACAGAACGCTCTCTCCGAACAGAGGAGCACACCACAGCCCTCGCGGCGGAAGCACAAAGCAACCTCTCAAGGCAATCTACTAGTTCGGCGTTTCAAAACCCGGACACCTCCAAGCGCGCTCGGATTAATCAGCAATTAGACCGCCTGGCGCGATCTGAGCTTGTGTAGCAATACGGCCCCCACCCCAGTCCCAGCCAAATGGCGAAATCCGTACCACGCATACATAATTACACACTAAAAATACCATGGGCGCAGGTAGGGAGGGGGGCACGACTGCGGCACGCCCCAAGACGCGGCCTAAACCGCACTAGGGGCTTCCCGCTTTATCATTTTTTTTCTCTCTCCTTTTTTTCTTCTCCAGGACTTTAATCTCTGGAAACCCTGTCCGGCAGCACTATTGCCGAACACATGATGCAGCAACCAAGGAGGCAGAAAGCTACGTCACACCATGGAATTCCCAGGTGGATTATAGCAACGAGCAAAATATTTAATTTAGTACTATTCCTCAGCCTGCCCTTGGAAGGGACACAGTCCCACTTTCTGCTTAGCACTATCTGTATCATTCTGCTTTAACGCACCTTTTTTAATAAACAATGCATATCACTGCGCCTATTTTTGCATTCTTGTTTGATATATATGTGCCCATTAATGACGCCTTGCAACCGTACAATTTGGTACAACCGATACACTAGGGGCTTAAGTACCCATAATATGGTGTGAGAAGTCCGAACACTTTCACAAAGTGTGGCACCCGAACTTATAGCATTATAAGCATCGGCTCCGAATCATGTCTTTGGTCAAATGCTGGGTTTGCCCGTCTCCTATGTTTTGGTACCTTACGTTCCGCTCTATCGGCTAAGGTAGCACTAGGAGAACTACTGCGATTGTGCCCTGGTTCTGCTGGGCTTAGCACCTCGGTAGAGAAAGCTAAAACTGACTGTCATGATAAGGCGAGAGACTGGTCGTTGTTCGGCGAGGTTTTCGAGTCCCTAAAGACTTATGCCGCTTAGGGAGAGGGGCCGGCCCTGTCTAGCTTAAAGGCGTGTATCGCGCCCCGAATTCGGCCTTCCGAATACCAGGGGCTTCACCGAAATTTAAAATTATAGAATTCTATGGCTAAGTGAGAGTGATAAAGCATTATTAGTCTGGTTGCCTTGTTCGCTGTGCTGAGCACCTCCCTCGAAGGACCCAAATATGGGAACAAGAGTGCTCAGGTTTATCCCAAACACCCCAGCACTCGTGGCATGGGGGCAGAAGCCAAGGAGTAGCCATCTCTCAGATTGTATAAACGGCCAAATAGAAGGCAATATTTTAAATTCAAACAAGCGTTGCATAGCGCATATGAAACATGTTTCATAAATACAGGATAAAAACGATCAAGATTCACTCAAATATTACATCTTTGGTGCGCTCGTCCACTATGAGACGGGCACCCGGCAGAACACCCTCGTAGTACATCTCGGGGTGGCGGTGCTCCTTGCCCTCTGGCGGCCCTTCCTTGATCAGCTTCACGGCGTCGAGCTTGACCCACTGCAATTTCACATGGGCGAAAGCCCGACGTGCACCTTCAATGCAGACGGATCGCTTGACGACCTCCAGCCGCGGGCAGGCATCCACAAGCCGCCTCACCAGGCCGAAGAAGCTGTGCGGAAGGGCGTCGCCAGGCCACAGCCGGACTATAAAGCCCTTCATGGCCTATTCAGCCGCCTTATGTAGCTCGACCATCTGCTTCAGCTGGTCGCTCATTGGCACCGGGTGTTCGGCCTCAGTATACTGAGACCAGAACAACTTCTGCATTGAGCTTCCATCCTCGGCCTGGTAAAATTGTGCGGCATCGGACGCGCCGCGGGGCAAATCTGCGAATGCTCCTGGAGAGCTCCGGATTCGGGTAAGTAATCGGTAATTTACTTTTACATGCTTGCTTTGCATATAGAAAGCCTTACCCGCCGCTATTTTCTTCATTGCGTCGATCTCCTGGAGGGCCTTTTGGGCTTCGGCCCAGGCATTTTTGCGCTCTCGAGGGCCGTGGCAAGCTCAGACTCTCACGTCTTTGAGTCAAGCTCCAACACCTCGTGCTTCTCCACGAGAGCCTAGAGCTCTTGCTGCACCTCGCCCACCCGAGCCTCGTGCTTCTCCCGCTCGGTGCGCTCCTTGGCCTCTTTATCTTCGGCCATAGACATCACTTGCCTTAGGGTCGCCACTTCGGTCGCGGCCCCTGGCAAATTCATGATAATCCTGTCCGTCTGCAATCGCATTCTTTTTATACATATACATAGACTAGGTACTACTTACCTTTATTCTCCTCGAGCTGCCTCTTGGTAAGGCCGAGCTCGTCCTTGGACCCTTTAAGGTCCTGCTTCATTACGGAAACCTCCACACTCAGTGCGGCAGACGCCAGCAGCTAAGCCTGTATATGCATATTGACATACTTCTATTAGACTCCTACGATATTGTTTGATCCTCTATTTCGCTTTTCTTTGTGAACACCGAACAGAGCATCAGGGGCTACTGTCTATGCAGTAATATTTTTCCTATACTTTAAACACTTACCTCAAAGCCTGTTAGAAGGCTGGCACAGGCTTCAGTCAATCCGCTCTTAGCGGACTGAACCTTCTAGATCACCCCACTCATAATAGTGTGGTGCTCCTCGTCGATGGAAGCGGTGCGAAGTGCTTCCAACCGATTGTCCGACGCCTCTGGATGGACAGAGGTCGCCGGTGCAGGCATCTCGCCCCCCTTAGAAGGAGGCCTCCTACCCGAGCCCGGAACCACTGGAGGTTCCGGCGTGGTGTTCGGTTGAGAGCCGAACTCGGAGCTTTCAGGGGCCCCGTCCCCTCGGCTCCCGGAGTCCGGAAGGTCGCCTTTAGGCGCCTCCGGGACTGTCTCCCCTCGACCTGGTGCCTCTTGAGACAGCACCTCGGCGTCGTCAGCAGGATGAGGGGAGGTGGCGGTCAGGACTGGATCGCTATCCATGTCCGACGAGCCCAGTGAGCCGTCCGATGATACATCGAGATTGGCTCGTGGCGGCCTGCATGACCATGTTCGGCATTAGGGAAAGTAGTGTGGCAAAGCGATACTATGACTTACTCTGGTATCCGAATACTTATGACTTCCCCAGGGGCTTGGCCCTGGGCAGCCACTCGTCTTCGCTGTCAGCGGCGGTGGTGCAGTGGTCCGTAGGGAGGGTCCGCCCTTTCTTGGACCCTCCGGCCTCCCCGGTTGGGGCGGCCTCCCTTTTCTTATCTCCCCCGACTGGAGGAGGAGCATCCTCTCCTGCCTCCTCGTCTTCGGGGGAGGATTGCGCCGTGGAGTCCCCGGGTGGTAAGTCCAGTGACGCCTGGCGTCGGGAACTCTTTCGGGTTCTCTTGGCCTTCTTTGTCTTCTCCGGCACCGTATAAGGAGCCGGAGTCAGCATCTTTGTCAAAAGAGCGGTTGCTGGGCCTTCGGGCAAAGGAGCCGGACAGTCCATCTGTCCGGCCGTCTCCTGCCAATCCTATCAAGGCACGGGAGTTTAGATCCCGCGTGGAGCCAATCTATGAAAAACATCTATCTTGTAAGAGGTAAAAACAGCTTACCGCGCTGGCTTGGCGCTTTGCGCTGAATCCGCGATCCTCAGTAGCAGGAGGAGGGACCTCGACGCTCTTGAAAAGCACCCTCCAGGCATCTTTGTGAGTTGTGTCAAAAAGCCTGTTTAGAGTTCGGTGCTGCGCCGGGTCGAACTCCCACAAGTTGAAGGCCCGTTGTTGGCACGGGAGGATCTGGCGGATGAGCATGACCTGGACTACGTTGACAAGCTTGAGCTTCTTGTTCACCATGCTTTGAAGACATGTGTGGAGTCCGGTCAGCTCTTCCGAACTACCCCAGGACAGGCCCTTCTCTTGCCAGGTGGTGAGCCGGGTGGGAAGCCAGATCGGAACTCGGGGGCCGCTACCAATGGAGGGTCGCGCGGCTCGGTGATGTAGAACCACCCCGACTGCCACCCCTTTATTGTCTCCACAAAGGAGCCCTCGAGCCATGTGACGTTGGGCATCCTGCCCACCATGGCGCCTCCGCACTCCGCCTGGCAGCCGCCCACTACCTTCGCCTTGACATTAAAAGTCTTCAGCCATAAGCCAAAGTGGGGCTTGATGCGGAGGAAGGCCTCACACACGACGATAAACGCCGAGATGTTGAGGATGAAGTTCGGGGCCAGATCGTGGAAATCTAGGCCATAGTAGAACATGAGCCCCCGGACAAATGGGTGGAGAAGAAATCCCAGTCCGCGGAGGAAATGGGTGAGAAACACCACCATCTCATGGGGCCTGGGGGTGGGGATGAGCTGCCCCTCATCTGTAAGCCGGTGCGCGATGTCGTCGGGCAGGTATCCGGCTCCCCTCAGCTTCTTGATGTCTCCCTCCATGACGGAGGAGACCATCCACTTGCCTCCCACTCTGGACATGGCTGGAGTAGGTTGAGGTGGGGAATGCAGACTTGGGCGCTGGAGCTCGAGTGCGCCAAAACGGATAAGCAAAGGAGGAAGAAGGCATGGATGAAAAGGTGAATCCTTATCCCTTTATATGGGCGGCCGAAACTAAGCGCCCCCACTAGCCTAGTAAAACTCGCTTGTCCCCCAAGCGCCGTAATTGATGGCACGGTTGGGTTGCCCACACCCGTATTGATGAGAATCCCGTAATCAGGGGACATGATCTCTGCCTTGACAAGACGTGTCAAAAAACTGCCTCGCGTTATGTGCGGGGCTAGTTAAAAGAAACGGTTTGAATAATCACTGGGCCGTGATGTAATGTCATATTGCCTAAATAAGTCAGCAAATCGGATCTATGAAATATTATTCTCTCTACGGTGGTATGTGGAACTTGTTTTGCAGGGTCGGACACTATCCTTACATTCGAAATTCTTCTGTGGTGTATTCGGAGGAGGAACCCGCCTTGCAATGCCGAAGACAATACTGCGCGCCGAACTCATCATCATTGCAAGCCTGGTTCAGGGGCTACTGTGGGAGTCCTGGATTAGGTGGTCTCCGGACAGCCGGACTATCTCCA
The DNA here is from genome assembly GCF_018294505.1 of Triticum aestivum. Taxonomy (NCBI): domain Eukaryota; kingdom Viridiplantae; phylum Streptophyta; class Magnoliopsida; order Poales; family Poaceae; genus Triticum; species Triticum aestivum. The sequence continues at coordinate 590,702,944 of NC_057800.1, read as the reverse complement.
TTGGCCGGACTGTTAGACTATGAAGATACAAGATTGAAGACTTCGTCTCATGTCCGGATGGGACTCTACTTGGCGTGGAAGGCAAGCTAGGCAATACGAATATGGATATCTCCTCCCTTGTAACCAACCTTGTGTAACCCTAACCCTCTTCGGTGTCTATATAAACCGGAGGGTTTTAGTATGTAGGACAACATCAACGACAACATACAATCAAACCATAGGCTAGATTCTAGGGTTTAGCCTCTCTGATCTCGTGGTAGATCTACTCTTGTACTACCCATATCATCAATATTAATCAAGCAGGACGTAGGGTTTTACCTCCATCGAGAGGGCCCGAACCTGGGTAAAACATTGTGTCCCCTGCCTCCTGTTACCATCCGGCCTAGACGCACAGTTCGGGACCCCCAACCCGAGATCCACCGGTTTTGACACCGACAGTGGGAATTTAGCACTGCGTTGGTCTAGCTGTTGCGAGGGCGCGACTTATCTTGTGCGTCTGACGTAGTTCCTCGGAGAGGCGCCCTGCCCGAGAGGCGGTGGCCGAGGTACTGCTGGGTGAGGCCCTCGCGATCTTCTTTCCACTTCCCCGCACTTTCCTTAACGCTCTACGTCCTCAGGTCCCGGCCCTCGAGCGAGCTTAGCCGCCGCTGGTATGACAGGTCGCGATGCCGTGGGTCAAGGCTAGGGGTGAGGGCTGGAGAGCCAGTAGGAGCCCATGAGTCGCGATGCTCAGGTACCCCCCCCTTTAACGTGCAAGCGGTCCGTGCCGAAGAGTGGGAGAGAGAGCTCACGATGTCCCCAACGTTGCTCCTGGAGTAGGTCCTGCACACCAATCATGAGGAGAAACAAGGCCTGTCGTTACGGTCACCGGCCAACCTATGGTCACTCCGAGGGAGCGGTCAGGGCACTGAGGGCCTGGTGAGGTGGCGCCGTGCGGGGCTGCCGCGGCTAGAGCTCGACCACTCAGGTTTATCAACGCTGCGGGGACGGACCCGTGCGCACGTGTCGTGCCAGAGCGAGCGGCTCTTCAGATAGGCGTCGATCGAGTAGGTGATTAGGTCAGGTATGTTAAGCACATAGGAAATCCAATTTCAAGCAAGCGCAGGTAAAAGCAACCGCCGCTGGGTCGGGCCCGAGCAGCGTGGGGATGATGCAGCCTAAGGGGCGCCCCAACAAGGTAAATAAAGAGCATAACCAAAATGGATACATGCCGTGGGGACAGACCCGCGCGGCCTGGGAATGGTGTAGCCCTGTGGGCGCTCCCAGCTGAAGGTAGAACTCTGAAAGATGTCACCTGGTGCTGTTGAAGATGAAGTGATGCTGAGGAAGTGAGCGATGCACGGTGAAGACATCGGCCCTCATGAGCCCCCAGGCCCAGGGGCCTCAGGAGGATCTGGTGGTACGTGCAGGTCTTCGGGGACCATCGCCACCTCCGCCAGGACCGCGCGATGCCCGACCTCTTGAGCCTCCAGAATGCTCCTCAACAGGCACTGATGTGCAGCGACCGTGCTCGGCAGGCCGAAGGGCATGCGAACGTAGCTGTGAGGTGGTCCTTGACAGCGCCCTACGGCCGAAGGCCATAGGCGCTCCTGGGACGCGGCTTGGTTGAGCCCTGGTACGTCGACGTAGACGCGTAGTCCTCCATCCTCGCCTGGATGTGGGGCCACGGCAGGTAAGCGGCGCTTGCCGCGCATGACTCTGGACTCTTGTAGCTCATGGGTGTTCCTTGCGATGAACTCCTGAGGGTTTGGTCTCCTCTGACTTGTGCCTTCCTGAGGGAAGCGTGCTTGAAAGCACCCCTCCAAGTGGTGCCTGAGCGCCTCCCCCACGACCTTGGCAAGGTCGGCGGCTCTCCAAGAGAGAGCCCCTAAGCCCTGCCTGACGAGGGCGCCGGGCGCGCCTTCCTATGCGTGAGAGGGCGACGCTCCCTCATCGGGCGCGAATTCTGACGCAATACCTCCAGAGGTGCCTGCCTCCTTGTGGCTCGGGCCAGGTGAGGTCTTCTTCTTCTTGAGGGTCGCCTCGGGAGGCCTCCCACTCCTATGATCTGGGTCTTCGATTGCTGCGGCTTGGAACGCACGCTCAATCGAGCACACTGCGTCTCTTTCTTCACAGAGTATGGTGATGACTCCACTGCTTCCTGGCATCTTGAGGACATTGTAACCATGGTGAGTCACTACCATAAACTTGGCTAGGGCTGGGTACCCGAGGATGGCGTTGTACGGCAGGCGGATGTGAGCAACGTCGAAGTCGATGAGCTCGGTGCGGTAGTTGTTGCGTTGCCCGAAGGTGACCGGAAGGCGAACCTGCCCAATTGGAACAGTGGAACCATCGGTGACTCCTGAGAAAGGCTTGGTCGGCTAAAGCTGGTCGTACGGCACTTGGAGATTGTCGAATGTCTCTACGGACAGGACGTTGAGTCCTGTCCCGCCATCGATGAGGGTCCTGGTGACCTGCACGTTGCTGATGACTGGGGAGCAAAGCATCGGGAGGACTCCGGCCGTTACCGCACACATGAGCTGGTCTGCGAAACTGAACGTGATCGTGCACGAAGACCACCTGAGAGGGTGTAACGCCCCAGATATACTTTCCATATTTGTATCCAACTCTTGCCGTCTCCGGCGCTAAGTTATATTTATTTCTCGGGTTCGGGTCTTTGTCTCCGTGTGTTGTTTTCGTTTTCATGCATCTCATACCATGTCATCACGTGCTTTGCATTTGCATACATGTTCATCTCATGCATTCGAGCTTTTTCCCCGTTGTCCGTTTTGCATTCCGGCGCTTCGTTCTCCTCCGGTGGTCATTTCTAGTTTTCTTTCGTGTTTGGGAATTAAACATTTCCGGATTGGACCGAGACTTGCCAAGCGGCCTTGGTTTACTATCGGTAGACCGCCTGTCAAGTTTCGGGTCATTTGGACTTCGTTTGATACTCCAACGGTTAACCGAGGGACCGAAAAGGCCTCGTGTGTGTTGCAGCCCAACACCCCCCCAAATTTGGCCCAAAACCCACCAAACTCTGCTCCATGTCCTAGAGCGTTCGATCACGATCGTGTGGGCGAAAACCGCACCTCATTTGGACTCTCCTAGCTCCCTCTATGCCTATTTATACCCCCTCCATTCGGATCTCTTCTTCCCCCGTCCGAAACCCTAGTTTTTTTTTAAAAAAAAACAGATCTCCACCGACGGACGTGTCCGCCCCCGGCCGGACAACGTCCGCCCGCCGCCGCCATCCAACCCGCCGCCGCC
>NC_057800.1:590689798-590699261 GCF_018294505.1 Triticum aestivum | reverse complement strand
GTCGCCGCCTCCTCGCCGCCCCCTCGTCGCCGGCCGAAGCCCCGGCCGCAGCCCCTCTCCCCGGCGATCCCCGCGCCTCTCCGGTGATCCTCGGCTTCCGCGCCGCGATCCCGATCTGGGTCCGGTCGCGTGAACAGTAAACCCTAACCCCGATTTTTTTTGCTAAGTCCTGAAAATTTTGATCCATGTTGCTCTGTTCGAGGTCCCGTAACTTTGCAACCGTAGCTCCGTTTTGGGCGTATGATATATCAAAATCTTCGCCTCGACATGTACTTCATTTCATTCCATTGCATCATTTGCATTTGAGGTCATCTTGATACCCAAAATGCTGTTAGAAGGAGGCTTCGTGAGTTAAATTGCAGATCCGTTAGTTCATCATGCACTTTTGTCATTTTTGCTATATTTAATTCGTGCATGATATGCCTGTGCCCCTATGGGATGATTTGTGAAGCATTTTGTCTTCTTTCCAGAGGTGCCACCCATGCATTTTTAGGATGTGTGTGTTGTCTTGTGCAAGCTTGCGAAGAGAGGTACCTGAGATTACAGATTTCAGGGACTTAGTGATTTTCACTAAGTCTGGGATATTTTAGTTCATGATGCCACATGTCCAGCTTGTTTCCTAGTGATCCGTGCCTCTTTTGAGGATGATCAGTAAGGGAGTTTTGATATTTATGTTATGCTCTATCCATCCATGTCTTTGTTGGCATTTGTGGAGTGCTCTAGGTTGACTCAATCGAGCTCAACTTTTGCTTCGTTGTTAATCTGGGCAGATCGTCAACTTGTTTGTGATTTTGCCGATGCTACCGTTAGTGTTCCATGCATGCTATGCCTTCGTTCTTGTCATGTGTAGCTAGCACTTTGTGCCTTCTTGCCGGTTATATGCTTTCCTTGCCATGACTTGCAACGTAGTGAGTGCATCGAGCTCGTTTACATGCCTTCGTGAGTTAAATTTCAGCATGTCTAAGTTTTCACTAAGTCTGAAAACTGATTGTGTTCGAGCGATGTTCGTGAGCTCGGTAGAGTATTTTGTGAACCCTTTTGGCCCCAGGTCACTTTGGGTGTTTTATTAAGCTTGTTGTGTAGCTCCATGCCATGTTCTTACTTGTCGTGTTCAGGTTTCCTATCATGTTGTTTTGCTGCTCCGAAGAGAGCATCGTGATCTGAAATTTCAGACTAGTGTTAATTTCACTAAGTCTGAAATCTGTTTTGCATTTGCGTTTTAGCCATGCTTGTTTGAACCTCTTAATGGATGAATTTGCCTATGGCTCAGTGCTAGTGTTTTGTCAACCATCTTGTGTACATCACTGCCATGTATTTTGTTTCATGTTTGGTGGCTGTAGCATGTTCATTTCGTTGCATTTAGATGCCTACTTGCTGTTAATCGCATACGGATGTCATATCTTAAAACGCTTGCCATTTCTAAACCGTAGCTCCGATTCCTATGATCTTTATATCGTTTTCAAGCGATTTCATCCCCTCTATCCAGTGGCACACTTGGTTTTCCAAGTTGAGGCCAGGTTCATGCATTTCCTGTCATATCTTGCATTTTGCATCCCGCATCGCATCCCGCATAGCATATCGTCAGTTCATCATATTGCTTGGTCTTGCCCGTGGTTGATTGTATCCTTGTTGCTTGTTTGTCTTGTTGGGTAGAGCCGGAAGAGGAGTTCGCTACCGAGGAGCCCGTTGAGTTTGCTTGTGAGGATCCAGTCAACTCTGACAACTGTGCAGGCAAGATGATCATACCCTCGAAATCACTACTATCTTTGCTATGCTAGTTTGCTCGCTCTTTTGCTTTGCCACTGCTACGATGCCTACCTTTTGCTTGTCAGCCTCCCAATTGCCATGTTGAACCTCTAACCCACCTTTGTCCTAGCAAACCGTTGATTGGCTATGTTACCGCTTGGCTCAGCCCTTCTTATAGCGTTGTTAGCTGCAGGTGAAGATTGGAGCCGTTCCTTGTTGGAACATTTATATTCTTGTTGGGATATCATTATATTGCTATGTTATCTTAATGCATCTATATACTTGGTAAAGGGTGGAAGGCTCGGCCTCTCGCCTAGTGTTTTGTTCCACTCTTGCCGCCCTAGTTTCCGTCATATCGGTGTTATGTTCCCGGATTGTGCGTCCCTTACGCGGTTGGGCTATAATGGGAACCCCTTGATAGTTCGCCTTGATTAAAGCTTTTCCAGCAATGCCCAACATTGGTTTTACCATTTGCCACCTAGCCTCTTTTTCCCTTGGGTTTCCGGAGCCCGAGGGTCATCTTATTTTAACCCCCCCGGGCCAGTGCTCCTCTGAGTGTTGGTCCGAACCAGGCAGCCTGCGGGGCCACCTCGGGGAAACTTGAGGTTTGGTTTTACTCGTAGCTTGACCTATCCGAGCGTGCCCTGAGAAAGAGATATGTGCAGCTCCTATCGGGATTTGTCGGCACATTCGGGCGGTGTTGCTGGACTAGTTTTAACCTGTCGAATCATCTTGTTGTACCGAGATACCGAGTCTGATCGGTGTGTCTTGGGTGGAGGTCTATTCCTTCGTTGACCGTGAGAGCTTGTTATGGGCTAAGTTGGGACCCCCCTGCAGGGATTGATCTTTCGAAAGCCGTGCCCGCGGTTATGGGCGGATGGGAATTTGTTAACGTCCGGTTGTAGATGACTTGAACTAAACTTAATTAAAATGAATCAACCGTGTGTGTTACCGTGATGGCCCCTTCTCGGCGGAGTCCGGGAAGTGGACACGGTGTTGGAGTTATGCTTGCGCAGGATGTTCCTTTAGCTTCTCGCTCGTGCTTCGCCTTCTCTTCTCGCTCTCTTTTGCGTATAAGTTAGCCACCACATATGCTAGTCGCTTGCTGCAGCTCCACATTTATTTGCCTTATCCATTCCCATGAGCTTAAATAGTCTTGATCTCGCGGGTGCGAGATTGCTGAGTCCCTGTGGCTCACAGATACTACAACTCCAGATGCAGGTCCAGGTGATTCCGCTCCAGGTGACGAGTACGAGCTCAAGTGGGAGTTCGACGAGGACTCTCAGCGTTACTATGTGTCTTTCCCGGATGATCAGTAGTGGTGCCCAGTTGGGGTTATCGATTCAGGACCTTGTCGCATGTTGGGTTCTTTTCTATTTTGGCGCCGTAGTCGGGCCATGAGTGAATTGTTTGATGAGTGTTGTTTATGTACTCTGATGTGACGTGGCGAGTGTAAGCCAACTATGTTATCTTCCCCTTTTATTATATATTACATGTGATGTTGTAATGATTGCCTGACTTGCGACATTGCTTTCAATGCGGTTATGCCTCTAAGTCATGCCTCGACACGTGGGAGCTATAGCCGCATCGAGGGCGTTACAAGTTGGTAATCAGAGCCTTCCCCGACCTTAGGAGCCCCATTGCTTGATCGTTTTTAGCAGCCGAGTTGTGTCTAAAAAAAAATAAATTTTTTTTGAGTCCTTAGGAATTATATATCGGAGAGCTTAGGAATTCTTTTTACTTCCCAGTCTCCTCATCGCTCTGGTAAGGCATCCTGGCGTAGAGTTTTGACTCTTCTCTTCTCAAATTTCACTAAAATTTTTTTAGGATCACGCGAGTATCTTGGTTTTGTTCCGATGGTTTTGTGACGAGAACATTGTTCTTGGTGCCTCCTGTCTTTAGGGGTTGTGGCAGTGTCCCGGGGAGTTGAGCTCCGAGGTGTTGTCGTCACAATTTTATCGTTGCAATTCTGGTATACTTGAGATATGTTCGCCGACATCGAAAATCTCTTTTATGCAGTTCGTTGGTGAGATAACCTCGACGCCACCCAGTACTGGGGCGGGAGTTCGGGAGTATCGCCATAACTTGTATAACGGATGCTTTTCGAAGGTTGAGGTAGATGGTTTCCGAAGTTTTCCTGGTTATGTGTTGAAGGATGGATACAGCTGGATGTAGGATTTGCTAGTTTGGGTGAGATATTGTGCTTCCCCTGTATCCCCAACACCTGATTGCATAACCAGAAAGGTTCGGGAGTTTCATAGGTGGGAATTCTAGTAGCTCTAGTTCTTCTTCCACGGATATTGGTTTGAGATTGGGATTTCTTACCGATTATTCGTTCTTGATCCATACCTTGTTGAATTATTTCTCTTCCTTAATTCTTTGTGGCTTCTCAATTTTTTGGATATGTGATCATTTGAAGAGGAATGCATTCGTTCATTTTCTCGGATGTGAAGACTATATGTTGCAATTTTCATTCCATTGGATTCAGCTTCTATATTGTTGTCTATCTATGTGCTAATGGTGGTCAACCTCTTCAGGATGGCTCCTCCAACGCGCACGACTCCGAATCCTAATCCGCCTCCACCTCCGCCTCCTCCGGAAGCATGGCAAGCTGTGATGGCCGCTACTAATGCAAACACACAGTTGATCATGCAAATCCTTCAAGAGCGCAATCAAGGCAGTCAAGGGAATCAAGGCCATAATCAGCACCACTTTGCTACTCTGAACCAGTTCGTTGCTAATGGCCCAAAGACGTTCAGCGGTTGTGTTGAGGCTACCGATGCTGACGATTGGCTAGTGGATCTGGGCAAGCATTTTGAATGCAGCAACGTCAGGCCTGAAGATTTCGTCAAGTTCGCTTCTTTTCAGCTCAAAGATCAGGCTGCAGAGTGGTTCCAGCAGTACAAGGATTCCAGAGGTGGACGTGTTATCACTTGGAACGATTTCCGTCAAGATTTCCGCGCTCATCACATCCCTCAAAGTGTGGTTGAGAGTAAGCGTCAGGAATTCCGCAATCTGAAGCAAGGCTCTTTGTCTGTCTATGACTACAACAAGTTGTTCCAGAAGCTCGCCCGTTTTGCCAAGCAGGATGTTCCTGACGAGAAGAGCATGATCTATCAGTTCAGGGGTGGTCTTCGTGAGGAAATTCAGCTCGCTCTTGTCCTCTTTGAGCCGTTGAGATACGATGAGTTCTACAACATGGCACTGAAGCAAGAGGCTGCTCAGATGAGATGTGATGCTTCCAGGAAGCGTGCCAGAGATGTTACTCCTTCTTCCTCTACTCAAGTGGTCAAGCAGCAGAAGTATTGGCTTCCTCCTCCTCCGTTCCGTCAGCCGTATCAGCAGAAGAGCAAAGGTGGCAGTGGTTTCTCCCACCCACCCAACCCAGACTTTCAGAACAAGTCTTCGTCTCAAGCTCCAAGATCGAGTGCTCCGTATCACCGTCCGCTTTCAGAGGTCACGTGCAACAAGTGCCAACAGAAGGGTCACTATGCCAACAAGTGTACCAACCAGAGGCGTCTTCCTCCTCCTCCTCCTGTCAGATCGGCAAGTACAGCTGTGGTCAAGCATAATCCCAAGCACGCCAAGGTCAATATGCTGAATGCAGCTCAGGCTGAGGATTCTTCAGATGTCATTATGGGTAACCTTTCTATTAATGAAATTCCTGCAAAAGTTCTTTTTGACACGGGTGCATCGCATTGTTTCATGTCAAAGCCATTTTTTACCAAGCATGAGTTCGTTTCTTCTCATTTGGGTAAACATATGGATATAGTTTCTCCTGGCAAACGTTTGAGCGCAAGTCTGGAGGTGCCAGATGTCGCTATCACGGTGGGCGATTTCAAGTTTCTTGCTTCTCCTATGGTTCTTGGCAACTCGGATATCGATCTTATTCTCGGGATGGACTGGCTCTCTAAGCATAGAGCTCAGCTTGATTGTGCAGCCAGGCAGATTCAACTGACTCATTCGTCTGAGGATGTTATTGTCTTTGCCTCTCGGGATAATACCATCCGGTTGTTTTCTCTCAATGAGAAGGGTGAATTGGATGCTATTTCGCAGATTCCGGTTGTTTGTGAGTATCAAGACGTCTTTCCAGAAGAGCTTCCAGGGATGCCTCCAAACCGGCCGGTTGAATTTGTTATTGAACTTGAGCCCGGTACGGAACCTGTGTGCAAACGTCCTTACAAGCTCGGCCCCGAAGAGTTGAAGGAGTTGAAGAAACAACTCGATGAGCAAGAAAGATTGGGTCTCATTCGGCCTAGTACTTCTCCGTGGGGTTGTGGTGTTCTTTTTGTGAAGAAGAAGGATGGATCGAGTCGACTTTGTGTTGATTACCGTCCAGTAAACAAGAAGACCATCAAGAACAAATACCCACTTCCCAACATCAACGAGCTGTTCGAACAACTCAAGGGTGCTCAAGTATTCTCCAAGCTTGATCTCCGTATGGTTTATCATCAGATTCGTATTCGTGAGCAAGATATTCCCAAGACGGCGTTCAGAACAAGTTTTGGTTCATATGAATACACCGTCATGTCTTTTGGCCTCGCCAACGCTCCTCCGACGTTCTCTCGCATGATGAACTTCATCTTCAACCCCTACACCAATGAATTTGTTTTGGTCTATCTCGACGACATTCTGGTTTTCTCGAAGAACAAGGAAGATCATGCCAAGCACTTGCGTTTGGTTCTTGACAAGCTCAGAGAACATCAGTTCTACGCCAAGTTCTCCAAGTGTGAATTTTGGCTCGATGAGGTTCTTTATCTTGGTCATATCATCTCTGCCAAGGGCATTTCCGTGAATCCTGAGAAGGTGTCCGCAATTGTGAATTGGGAACCTCCTCAGAACGTGAAGCAACTCCGCAGTTTTCTCGGTCTCGCAAGCTATTGCAGAAGATTCGTTGAAAACTTTTCTAAGATCGCCAAGCCTCTCTCAAATCTTCTTCAGAAGCACGTCAAGTACGTTTGGTCTCCGGAGTGTGATATTGCTTTCAACTCTTTGAAAGAGAAATTGATCACTGCTCCAGTTCTGACTCCGCCTGATGAAACTAAGCCGTACGAGGTCTTTTGTGATGCCTCTCTCCAAGGTCTCGGTGCTGTACTGATGCAAGAGAAGAAAGTTGTTGCTTATACCTCTCGCCAGTTGAAACCTAATGAGAAGAACTACCCCACTCATGATCTCGAGTTGGCGGCAGTTGTGCATGCTTTGTTGACTTGGAGACATCTTCTATTGGGAAGGAAAGTGGATATTTTCACTGATCACAAGAGTCTCAAGTACATCTTCACTCAGCCTAATCTCAACCTCAGGCAGACTCGATGGGTCGAAATGATTCAAGAGTACAATCCGAGTATCGAGTATACTCCAGGCAAGGCTAATGTGATTGCTGACGCTTTGAGCAGAAAAGCATATTGCAACAGTCTGATTCTCAAGCCTTATCAACCCGAGCTTTGTGAAGTTTTCCGTAAACTGAATCTGCAAGTTGTTCCTCAAGGTTTCCTCGCCAACCTTCAAGTTTCTCCTACCTTGGAAGACCAGATTCGCCAAGCCCAACTTCTTGATGCTATGGTGAAAAAGGTGAAGATTGGTTTTGCAAAGAGTCAGTCCAAGTACAAGTGCTACCGACTTGACGACAAGGACACTCTCTTCTTCGAGGATCGAATTGTTGTGCCCAAAGGTGAACTTCGTAAGGTGATCATGAACGAGGCTCACAACTCTCTCCTCTCCATCCACCCTGGTAGTACGAAGATGTATCAGGACCTCAAGCAAGCTTATTGGTGGACTCAAATGAAGCGCGAGATCGCTCAATTCGTGAATGAATGTGATGTCTGCAGAAGAGTGAAGGCAGAACACCAAAGGCCAGCTGGTCTCCTCCAACCTCTTGCCATTCCAGAATGGAAGTTTGACCACATTGAAATGGACTTCATGACTGGGTTTCCAAAATCCAAGCGTGGCAATGATGCTATATTCGTCGTCATCGACAAGCTCACCAAAGTGGCTCATTTTCTGCCTATCAAAGAGTCAATCACTGCAGCTCAATTGGCGGAACTCTATACCTCTCGCATTGTCTCTCTGCACGGTATTCCTCAAGTGATATCTTCAGACCGTGGCAGCATCTTTACCTCCAAGTTTTGGGATTCTTTTCAGAAGGCCATGGGCACCAATATCCGCTTCAGCACAGCTTTCCATCCTCAAACAAGCGGTCAAGTCGAGCGTGTCAACCAAATTCTTGAAGATATGCTCAGGGCTTGTGTGATCTCCTTCGGCATGAAGTGGGAGGACTGTCTTCCTTATGCTGAATTCTCTTACAACAACAGCTTTCAAGCAAGTTCGGGCAAGGCCCCCTTTGAAATTCTGTATGGCAGGAAGTGCCGTACCCCTCTCAACTGGTCTGAAACCGGTGAACGTTAGCTGCTGGGTAATGACTTAATCACAGAAGCAGAAGATATGTGCAAAGTCATTCGTGATAACCTCAAAGCAGCCCAGTCCCGCCAGAAGAGCTACTATGATAGTAAGCATCGTGATCTGGCTTTCGAGATCGGAGATCATGTTTACCTCCGCGTCTCTCCCATGAAAGGTACTCGTCGCTTCGGTATCAAAGGGAAGCTTGCCCCTAGATACGTGGGACCTTTCAAGATTGTCAGCAAGAGAGGCGACCTCGCCTATCAACTCGAGCTTCCTTCAAACTTTGCAAATGTTCATGATGTGTTCCATGTCTCTCAGCTTCGAAAGTGCTTCAAGACTCCTGACCGCACCGTCAACTTCGAGGACATTGAGCTCCAAGAAGATCTCTCTTATCGTGAGCACCCAGTTGCTATTCTTGAAGAGACTGAACGCAAGACTCGCAACAAGTCAATTAAATTTCTCAAAGTCAAGTGGTCACACCATTCCGACCGTGAAGCTACCTGGGAACGCGAGGATCACCTCCGTTCTGAGTACCCGGAGTTCTTTCAGTCCTAGATCTCGGGACGAGATCTTTTCGTAGTGGTGGAGTGTTGTAACGCCCCAGATATACTTTCCATATTTGTATCCAACTCTTGCCGTCTCCGACGCTAAGTTATATTTATTTCTCGGGTTCGGGTCTTTGTCTCCGTGTGTTGTTTTCGTTTTCATGCATCTCATACCATGTCATCACGTGCTTTGCATTTGCATACATGTTCATCTCATGCATTCGAGCTTTTTCCCCGTTGTCCGTTTTGCATTCCGGCGCTTCGTTCTCCTCCGGTGGTCATTTCTAGTTTTCTTTCATGTTTGGGAATTAAACATTTCTGGATTGGACCGAGACTTGCCAAGCGGCCTTGGTTTACTACCGGTAGACCGCCTGTCAAGTTTCGGGTCATTTGGACTTCGTTTGATACTCCAACGGTTAACCGAGGGACCGAAAAGGCCTCGTGTGTGTTGCAGCCCAACACCCCCCCAAATTTGGCCCAAAACCCACCAAACTCTGCTCCATGTCCTAGAGCGTTCGATCACGATCGTGTGGGCGAAAACCGCACCTCATTTGGACTCTCCTAGCTCCCTCTATGCCTATTTATACCCCCTCCATTCGGATCTCTTCTTCCCCCGTCCGAAACCCTAGTTTTTTTAAAAAAAAACAGATCTCCACCGACGGACGTGTCCGCCCCCGGCCGGACAACGTCCGCCCGCCGCCGCCATCCAACCCGCCGCCGCCACGTGTCCCCGCGGGACCAGTTCGCCGCCGCCACCGACGCGGGCCCGAGGCCCA
>NC_057800.1:590673449-590689017 GCF_018294505.1 Triticum aestivum | reverse complement strand
CGCCCGGACCACCGCCGCCGTCGCCGCCTCCTCGCCGCCCCCTCGTCGCCGGCCGAAGCCCCGGCCGCAGCCCCTCTCCCCGGCGATCCCCGCGCCTCTCCGGTGATCCTCGGCTTCCGCGCCGCGATCCCGATCTGGGTCCGGTCGCGTGAACAGTAAACCCTAACCCCGATTTTTTTTTGCTAAGTCCTGAAAATTTTGATCCATGTTGCTCTGTTCGAGGTCCCGTAACTTTGCAACCGTAGCTCCGTTTTGGGCGTATGATATATCAAAATCTTCGCATCGACATGTACTTCATTTCATTCCATTGCATCATTTGCATTTGAGGTCATCTTGATACCCAAAATGCTGTTAGAAGGAGGCTTCGTGAGTTAAATTGCAGATCCGTTAGTTCATCATGCACTTTTGTCATTTTTGCTATATTTAATTCGTGCATGATATGCCTGTGCTCCTTTGGGATGATTTGTGAAGCATTTTGTCTTATTTCCAGAGGTGCCACCCATGCATTTTTAGGATGTGTGTGTTGTCTTGTGCAAGCTTGCGAAGAGAGGTACCTGAGATTACAGATTTCAGGGACTTAGTGATTTTCACTAAGTCTGGGATATTTTAGTTCATGATGCCATATGTCCAGCTTGTTTCCTAGTGATCCGTGCCTCTTTTGAGGATGATCAGTAAGGGAGTTTTGATATTTATGTTATTCTCTATCCATCCATGTCTTTGTTGGCATTTGTGGAGTGCTCTAGGTTGACTCAATCGAGCTCAACTTTTGCTTCGTTGTTAATCTGGGCAGATCGTCAACTTGTTTGTGATTTTGCCGATGCTACCGTTAGTGTTCCATGCATGCTATGCCTTCGTTCTTGTCATGTGTAGCTAGCACTTTGTGCCTTCTTGCTGGTTATATGCTTTCCTTGCCATGACTTGCACCGTAGTGAGTGCATCGAGCTCGTTTACATGCCTTCGTGAGTTAAATTTCAGCATGTCTCAGTTTTCACTAAGTCTGAAAACTGATTGTGTTCGAGCGATGTTCGTGAGCTCGGTAGAGTATTTTGTGAACCCTTTTGGCCCCAGGTCACTTTGGGTGTTTTATTAAGCTTGTTGAGTAGCTCCATGCCATGTTCTTACTTGTCGTGTTCAGGTTTTCTATCATGTTGTTTTGCTGCTCCGAAGAGAGCATCGTGATCTGAAATTTCAGACTAGTGTTAATTTCACTAAGTCTGAAATCTGTTTTGCATTTGCGTTTTAGCCATGCTTGTTTGAACCTCTTAATGGATGAATTTGCCTATGGATCAGTGCTAGTGTTTTGTCAACCATCTTGTGTACATCACTGCCATGTATTTTGTTTCATGTTTGGTGGCTGTAGCATGTTCATTTCGTTGCATTTAGATGCCTACTTGCTGTTAATCGCATACGGATGTCATATCTTAAAACGCTTGCCATTTCTAAACCGTAGCTCCGATTCCTATGATCTTTATATCGTTTTCAAGCGATTTCATCCCCTCTATCCAGTGGCACACTTGGTTTTCCAAGTTGAGGCCAGGTTCATGCATTTCCTGTCATATCTTGCATTTTGCATCCCGCATCGCATCCCGCATAGCATATCGTCAGTTCATCATATTGCTTGGTCTTGCCCGTAGTTGATTGTATCCTTGTTGCTTGTTTGTCTTGTTGGGTAGAGCCGGGAGACGAGTTCGCTACCGAGGAGCCCGTTGAGTTTGCTTGTGAGGATCCAGTCAACTCTGACAACTGTGCAGGCAAGATGATCATACCCTCGAAATCACTACTATCTTTGCTATGCTAGTTTGCTCGCTCTTTTGCTTTGCCACTGCTACGATGCCTACCTTTTGCTTGTCAGCCTCCCAATTGCCATGTTGAACCTCTAACCCACCTTTGTCCTAGCAAACCGTTGATTGGCTATGTTACCGCTTGGCTCAGCCCTTCTTATAGCGTTGTTAGCTGCAGGTGAAGATTGGAGCCGTTCCTTGTTGGAACATTTATATTCTTGTTGGGATATCATTATATTGCTATGTTATCTTAATGCATCTATATACTTGGTAAAGGGTGGAAGGCTCGGCCTCTCGCCTAGTGTTTTGTTCCACTCTTGCCGCCCTAGTTTCCGTCATATCGGTGTTATGTTCCCGGATTGTGCGTCCCTTACGCGGTTGGGCTATAATGGGAACCCCTTGATAGTTCGCCTTGATTAAAGCTTTTCCAGCAATGCCCAACATTGGTTTTACCATTTGCCACCTAGCCTCTTTTTCCCTTGGGTTTCCGGAGCCCGAGGGTCATCTTATTTTAACCCCCCCGGGCCAGTGCTCCTCTGAGTGTTGGTCCGAACCAGGCAGCCTGCGGGGCCACCTCGGGGAAACTTGAGGTTTGGTTTTACTCGTAGCTTGACCTATCCGAGCGTGCCCTGAGAAAGAGATATGTGCAGCTCCTATCGGGATTTGTCGGCACATTCGGGCGGTGTTGCTGGACTAGTTTTAACCTGTCGAATCATCTTGTTGTACCGAGATACCGAGTCTGATCGGTGTGTCTTGGGTGGAGGTCTATTCCTTCGTTGACCGTGAGAGCTTGTTATGGGCTAAGTTGGGACCCCCCTGCAGGGATTGATCTTTCGAAAGCCGTGCCCGCGGTTATGGGCGGATGGGAATTTGTTAACGTCCGGTTGTAGATGACTTGAACTAAACTTAATTAAAATGAATCAACCGTGTGTGTTACCGTGATGGCCCCTTCTCGGCGGAGTCCGGGAAGTGGACACGGTGTTGGAGTTATGCTTGCGCAGGATGTTCCTTTAGCTTCTCGCTCGTGCTTCGCCTTCTCTTCTCGCTCTCTTTTGCGTATAAGTTAGCCACCACATATGCTAGTCGCTTGCTGCAGCTCCACATTTATTTGCCTTATCCATTCCCATGAGCTTAAATAGTCTTGATCTCGCGGGTGCGAGATTGCTGAGTCCCTGTGGCTCACAGATACTACAACTCCAGATGCAGGTCCAGGTGATTCCGCTCCAGGTGACGAGTACGAGCTCAAGTGGGAGTTCGACGAGGACTCTCAGCGTTACTATGTGTCTTTCCCGGATGATCAGTAGTGGTGCCCAGTTGGGGTTATCGATTCAGGACCTTGTCGCATGTTGGGTTCTTTTCTATTTTGGCGCCGTAGTCGGGCCATGAGTGAATTGTTTGATGAGTGTTGTTTATGTACTCTGATGTGACGTGGCGAGTGTAAGCCAACTATGTTATCTTCCCCTTTTATTATATATTACATGGGATGTTGTAATGATTGCCTGACTTGCGACATTGCTTTCAATGCGGTTATGCCTCTAAGTCGTGCCTTGACACGTGGGAGCTATAGCCGCATCGAGGGCGTTACAGAGGGCGCGTGGCATCAAGCTTGAGAAGGACTGCATTCTCCTCGCGAGCAAACTGCTTGAAGATGCACTGTGAGGCTGGGGCCTGGGTGCCACCCAAGATGCAAGCAATTGCACGCGGCTCTTGGAAGCCCCCAGCCCCATCGTCTTGGTGTTTGTCTTCGTTCCTCCTTGGTGGAGGCGGCAGAGGAGGGAGGCCTGCGTTGCCGTGTGGGTGGCCCTCACGAGGATGGTCCCTCCAGCCTCCCTCGCGAGGCTGGTCCTACCAGCGGTCCTCACGAGGGTGGTCACGCCATCCCTGGCGAAGGCCGCGGTCTTCCCATCGTCCGCCACCTCTTCCTCCTCCTCGGCCATAGCCCCTGTCGTTGCATTCTGGGCGTCGGCCGATTCGCCCATCTCGCATGGCTCTGAGCTCTTGACATTCGTTGGTGTTGTGGGTGTGGAGGTCGTGGTACACGTAGTACCGTCCGCCCTTGGATGACTCAGGCTGATCCCTGCCTCGCTTGGTGTCCGGTTCCGCTGCTAGCATGGCAGCCCCTTGCGCTTCACGTCTTTGGCCTTGAGCTTCTTTTCTTCCGGGTCGGCTGCCGGGAGCTCGAGGAGGGAAAGACGCCCTTCCTCAGCCCTGGCGCACTTGGTCGCCAAGTTGAACATCTCTAGGGATGTGCATAGGTCTTCATGGATTGCTAGCTCTTCCTTCATCTTGACGTCGCGCATGCCGTCGGAGAAGGCTGAGATGATAGCTTCTTCAGTTACCTTGGGGATCTTGAGGTGAGCGTAGTTGAAGCGCTGGATGTACTTCTGCAGGGTTTCTCCCGGCTGTTGCTCGATGCGGCGCAGATCGCTCATGGCCGGGGGCTGGTCGCGAGTGCCCTGGAAGTTGGCGATGAAGCGGGTACGCATCTTGCTCCAGGAGGAGATCGTGCCGGGAGCCAGGTTCAGGAGCCAGGTGCGGGCGCCATCCTTGAGCACCATGGGGAACCAATTCGCTCATGGCCGGGGGCTGGTCGCGAGTGCCCTTGAAGTTTGCGGCTACGATGTCCAGCTCGTAGAGCTGCAGGAACTCCACGGGGTCTGCTGTGCCATCATAGCGGGGAGGGAGGTCAGGCTTGAACTTGCCTGGCCATGTGACGCCGCGCAGCTCGGGGGTGAAGGCAAGGCAGCCCGCCGGGGCCACCGGCGCCCTTTGCTGGTGCTGGACTTGTTCTTGTGGGTCACCACGTGCCGCCACTGGGAGCAGCGCGGGGTCTCGTCGTGGAGGCGCTGGGGCGCGATCTTGGCGCGCCAGCGCTGGGAGCACGCGAGCACCTTCCCGGGGACGTGGGATCTCTTGGCAGCTCCCCTCCTGTTGCGCAGGCGCCAGACGTGGAAGGTCCCGCCCTGGGGCTGCACGCCTTGGAGCTAAGGCACCTTCTAGGGGAGGATGCGGCGGAGGCACCTCCTGATCCTCGCCCCATGCACGGGGCGGAGGGCGAAGCAGTGAGAGGGACTGCAAGGGGGAGCCCCTTGCGGCACTGACGAGCTCGGTCATGCGGGCGAGCCAGTCCTCATAGAGGTCTTCGACGGGGCGATAGTGCAGGAGCTCCCGCGCCAAGAGTAGTGAGGCATGTGCATCCATGGGTGCGCGACGGGCGTGGGAAGACGAGTCAGCTAGAGTCAGCGACGGGGTGGTGGTGCAGCCATCCCACCACACTGAAGGATGCTGGGACGAGGCCTGCTGCTTGTTCCCCGCCGGGCCGGTGGCGGCGTTGGCGGGGGCGACGAGGAACGACGTGGGGGGCCACCGACGGGCGCCGTTTGGGCGAGCGAGTGGCGCGATCAGCCCGGCGCTCGGCGCGAGCCCGACGAGTGTCAGCCATCGACACGATAAAAGACCACACACGAACAGCGGAAGAAAGATTCCCGCGCACCCCTACCTGGCGCGCCAAATGTCAGATTTCGGGTTCCGACAGACCCTTGAGGTTTCAACACTGGGGTGCGCGCGGAGATCTCTCCCCTACCGATCTACGTCCGATCCTCTCGTGCGAACTAAGATGAAAATGATGAACAACACAAGAGACACGAGGTTTATACTGGTTCGGGCCACCGTTGTGGTGTAATACCCTACTGCAGTGTGTGGTATGGTGGATTGCCTCTGGGGCAGATGAGGATCAGTACAAAGGAAGAACAGCCTCGCGAGAGGTGTTCTTGAGCTGGTGCGATGAACTGCTAGGGTGAGTTTTAGTCGCCTCTTCCTCTCTCTCTGCTAGGGTTCTACCAGATTTCCAGCCGTCTCCCTACTCTCTGGTGACTAGCTCTATTTATAGAGGCCCTGGGCCTCTCCCCGAATAATTGAGCGGGAAGGGCACCAACAATTGGCCATTCTGAAGGGGAACATCTAGTACAAGTTATCCTGACCAAAGGTGGTCTTCGGCTACCAAAAGTACTGGTGATGACGCCGTCTTGGGCTCCACGGTGACCTCCATCCTACCGCTCTGCTGGTCTTGGTCTCGTTGCACCGGAATGGTAACCTTTGACCGATACCTTGGCCTATGCTTGCCCCCTTTGCTCCAAAGGGGAAACAAGGACTCTACGCAGGCTGGCGCCCGCCTGGCGCCCGCCTAGTCTTGATTCGTCACGGCTTGTGTCACAGGATCCTCGCGAGGTAACCTTGCATTGATCTCTCCTCCTCCTCGCGAGCCTGCCTGATGAGGCCGCTCCTGAGGAAGCTTCCCGTCGTCCGCCCCGCGAGGCTTGGCCACTCGCGAGGGTCTTGAGCTTGGGCTGATGAAGATGGGCCGCGCTGGGCCCCCACCTGAGCCACGCTGCAGGCCGTAGGCAGGCAAGTCTGGGGACCCCGTTCCCAGAACACCGACAATGCCCTCTTTTTTCCACACTATCTATTGCATCTGTCTCTAATACAATGTCTGTACATTCAACCATGTTTCCTGTTTATCAACCATTTGAATTGGAGCGGGTGATGCCAGTATCTAGCAGACTAAAAACATGGTCTTCAAATAAAACAGTGCTACCTCTTGGTGGATATAGCACCATGGTTGTACATGCACAAGAACCAGCCCTACCGCACATAACCCAAACTCTCACAGATTGTACCCCTACTACGATGGATAGAGAACTAGCTTCACCCAATCTAACCCCAACCCCAGCCGATAGTAACCCAGTTCCTGTTGACACAACACCATCTCCACCATAGAGCTCCCAAACAAGAGCAGTTAGTAAGGCAGCTCCAGTGCCCAAAGGGCCAGTACTATCATGGCGAACCCCAACTCCACCAGTTAGTACGCCTATTCCTGTGGAGGAAGCACAACCAGCTAGTCGTAGTTTAGCATCTATCGCATTTGATGTTGTTAAATCGTATGTGCCTATCTTCCCATCTTGGAAATATTATACTGAAGATGAAGGAAAATCTGAGTTGCAGGTGTTTGTCCAGGAGTTATGTGTAAGTAATGTTATTCATGGTAATTACTTTTCTTCGTTCCATACATCCTACCTCCATGATGGTTAGAATACAGAAAATTTTCGCATTTTTCTCTATAGAGAAGGACCGATTTGGAAACTCGGGATGAGGTAACCGGTGCTAATACCTCTGCTATCTTCAAGAATGCTTGGTGGCAGTATACCTGAAGAAAACGTACTTCACCGGCAAAGAAACTCATCAAATTCCCTTACGTTCTCCTGAGACACATTTACTGGACGATGACTGGGAACGCCTTGTTCTGTACTGGTCCCGAACCAAGAATGTGGTAAGGTCTATGAGCTCATTTTCTATTTTTAAGTATTATATTCTTGCGTCTTACTGTACTCTGTTCATGTAGAACAAGTGCCTAAACCTGAAGAACAACTGTTCTAATTTAAGATTCCATTGCTACCATTGGACATAGATATATGTTTGTTTGATGCTTTTATTATTTACTAGTACTTGGCAATAGAAGACTTGGTAGTTTAATCCTATCCACCTTACTATTGAACTGGTTCACCGAAATGAATTTCATATACTAGTACATGCTAAACTTGTTATGTGTCTGCTTGTTTCTTCTTTTAGAATGCTGACATAATATTGGGGAAGAGTGCCTTATTAAGCAACGGTAAAGGAAGTAATGCAGATAAGGTTCAGGATAGTGACACATCCTGTCTTGGTTTAGTGTTGGAGTTACTGGCCACTACCGCTTGCACAAGCTATTCAAACTCACTTCCTGAATCAGTTCGGTTTCTTGAGTCTCAACTACAAGCTGAAAGACATCGTTCAGCTGTGCTGCGACAAGAAGCGGAAGGACTGCGGAAGTCCCTGGAGCATTCAGATGCATACTTTTTGGTGCAACAGCAAGCGTTGGAGGATTTTAGCGCCAAACAGGACAAAGCTAATCAGCTTGCTAAGCTTATTGCCAGCATGGTGGATACCCAGGATAACGTTTCTTGAGCTCTTCTAAAGTTGTTTCAGTTATGCCCTTGTTTTGCTGCCGCGTTTATTTGCACTGGTGGCCAATTTTGACGGCCAGTGTATATGATATGCTGCTTTGTTCCCTATATTTGCACTGGTGGCGAACTTTGATGCCTAGTGGATGTAATATGTGTAATAGCCGTGATAGCCTAGCGTTAGTTGCTTGCTTATTTATTTACTTGTTGTCTTGTTTATTTGTTTGCTTGTAGTCATTGCAGTTCTTTTTCCGCGGTTAACTAGTGGCTGCAATAACCTATTTTTTAAAACTAGGCCACAATAACCATGGGCTAATATTTACTATAGTGACACTGGGCCTCCTACGGGACGTAGAAATAGTGGGCCTTCTACGGGTCGTATAAACAGTAGGCCTTCTACGGGCCGTAGAAACAATGGGCCTTCTATGGGCCATATCATCAATGGGCCTTATACGGGCCATATGATCGAGTGGCCAAACATGGGCCAACAACAGGCCGCATTATGGCCGTAAACGGGCTAGAGTTGGAATCGTCCGTTCATGGGCCGACCGTAACGGGCCATCATTAATAGGCCGTATTTGATGACGCTATGAAAACGGCCCAACGTATTAATGGACCACAAATGGGCCGACTGTAACCACGGGCTGAATTTGGCCCACAAGCAGAAAATGATAGTAATGGGCCGTAAGTAAACGAATGCTGGAAATGAGCCCAAGAATAAATGGGCTCTGAGAAGGTCGAAAGATAACATGGGCTGGAAACAGCCCAATGGAATAACGGGCCATTAATAGGTATAAAGTGATACACTATTCATTATGGGCCAGTTTCACCACCGGCCGTTAAAAGGCCAAGAGTTACATAGGGCCTCATATGGGCCGAAAGACGTCATGGGCCTGATACGTCTCCAATGTATCTATAATTTTTTATTGCTCCATGCTATATTATCTACTGTTTTGGACTATATTGAGCCTTATTTTCTACTTTTATATTGTTTTCGGGACTAACCTATTAACCGGAGGCCCAGCTCAGCATTGCTGTTTTTTGCCTATTTCGGTGTTTCGAAGAAACGGAATATCAAACAGAGTCCAAACGGAATGAAACCTTCGGGAACGTGATTTTTTCACCAAACGTGATCAGGGAGACTTGGACCCTACGCCAAGGCATCAGAGAGGCGGTCACAAGGGTGGGGGCGCCCCCCCTAGGGCGCGCCCCCTGCCTCGTGGGCCCCTCGGAGCTCCACCGACGTACTTCTTCCTCCTATATATACCTACGTACCCCCAAACGAACAGAGAAGGAGCCAAAAACCTAATTCCACCGCTGCAAATTTCTGTATCCACGAGATCCCATCTTGGGGCCTGTTCCGGAGCTCCGCTGGAGAGGGCCGTCATCACGGAGGGCGTCTACATCATCATAGATTCTCCGATGAAGTGTGAGTAGTTTACCTCAGACCTTCGGGTCCATAGTTAGTAGCTAGATGGCTTCCTCTCTCTTTTTGGATCTCAATACAAAGTTCTCCCCCTCTCTCGTGGAGATCTATTCGATGTAATCTTCTTTTTGTGGTGTGTTTGTTGAGACCAATGAATTGTGGGGTTATGATCAAGTCTATCTATGAATAATATTTGAATCTTCTCTGAATTCTTTTATGTATGATTGGTTATCTTTGCAAGTCTCTTCGAATTATCCGTTTGGTTTGGCCAACTAGATTGGTAGTTCTTGCCATGGGAGAAGTTCTTAGCTTTGGGTTCGATCTTGCGGTGTGCTTTCCCAGTGACAGAAGGGGCACCAAGGCACGTATTGTATCGTTGCCATCGAGGATAACAAGATGGGGTTTATTTCATATTGCATGAATTTATCTCTCTACATCATGTCATCTTGCTTAAAGCGTTACTCTGTTTTAACTTAATACTCTAGATGCATGCTGGATAGCGGTCGATGAGTGGAGTAATAGTAGTAGGTGCAGAATCATTTCGGTCTACTTGTCACGGACGTGATGCCTATATACATGATCATGCCTATATATTCTCATAACTATGCTCAATTCTGTCAATTGCTCAACAGTAATTTGTTCACCCACCGTAGAATACATATGCTCTTGAGAGAAGCCACTAGTGAAACCTATGGCCCCCGAGTCTATTCTCATTATATTAATCTCCATCACTTTAATCTTGCTTTGCTTTTTACTTTGCATCTTTATACCAAAAATACCAAAAATATTATATCTATCAGATCTCACTCTCGTAAGTGACGGTGAAGAGATTGACAACCCCTAATCGCGTTGGTTGCGAGTAGCTATCATTTTGTGCAGGTACGAGGGACTTGAGCATGGCCTCCTACTGGATTGATACATTGGTTCTCAAAAACTGAGGGAAATACTTACGCTACTCTGCTGCATCATCCTTTCCTCTTCGGGGAAATCCAACGCAAGCTCAAGAGGTAGCAAGAAGAATTTCTGGCGCCGTTGCCGGGGAGTCTACGCAAAAATTCAACATACCAAGTACCCATCACAATCCCTATCTCTCGCATTACATTAGTTGCCATTTGCCTCGCATTTTCCTCTCCCCCACTTCACCCTTCCCGTTTTATTCGCCCTCTCTTTCCCAATCTCCTTCTCTTTCTCCGTTTGCCTTTTTCTCGCTTGCCTTTTTGTTTTCCCGTGTGTTGGATTGCTTGTTTGTCGCGATGGCTCAGGATACTACCAAATTGTGTGACTTCACCAATACCAATAATAATGATTTCCTTAGCACTCCGATTGCTCCTCTTGCTAATACTGAATCTTGTGAAATCAATACTGCTTTGTTGAATCTTGTTATGAAAGATCAATTCGCCGGCCTTCCTAGTGAATATGCCTCTACTCATCTGAATAGCTTCGTTGATTTATGTGATATGCAAAAGAAAAAAGATGTCAATAATGGTGTCGTTAAATTGAAGCTATTTCCTTTTTCGCTTAGAGATCATGATAAAGCTTGGTTTTCGTCTTTGGCTAAAAGTAGTATTGATTCTTGGAACAAGTGCAAAGATGCTTTTATCTCTAAGTATTTCCCTCCCACTAAGATCATCTCTCTTAGAAATGATATTATGAATTTTAAGCAACTTGATCATGAAAATGTTGCACAAGCTTGGCAGAGAATGAAATTAATGATACTTAATTGCCCTACTCATGGTTTGAACTTGTGGATGATTATACAAAAATTTATGCCGGATTGAATTTTTCTTCTAGAAATCTTTTAGATTCGGCCGCGAGAGGTACTTTTAAGGAAATCACTATAGGAGATGCTACTAAACTCCTAGATAATATTATGGTTAATTATTCTCAATGGCATACTGAAAGATCTTCTAATAAAAAAGTGCATGCGATAGAAGAAATCAATGTTTTGAGTGGAAAGATGGATGAACTTATGAAATTATTTGCTACTAAGAGTGTTTCTTCTAATCCTAATGATATGCCTTTGTCTACTTTAATTGGGAATAACAATGAATCTATGGATGTGAATTTTGTTGGTCGGAATAATTTTGGTAACAACGCTTATAGAGGGAATTTTAATCCTAGGCCATATCCTAGTAATCCTTCTAATCATTATGGGAATTCTACAATAACTCTTATGGAAATTATAATAAGATTCCCTCTGAATTTGAGAATAGTGTTAAAGAGTTTATGAATTCACGAAAGAATTTTAATGTTTTGCTTGAAGAGAAATTGCTTAAAGTTGATGATTTGGCTAGGAACGTTGATAGAATTTCTCTTGAGGTTGATTCTTTAAAGCTTAGATCTATTCCTCCTAAGCATGATATCAATGAGTCTCTCAAAGCCATGAGAATTTCCATTGATGAGTGCAAGGAAAGAACTACTAGGATGCGTGCTTCCAAAGATGCCTTTATTAAAGCATGTTCTTCCAACTCCTATGAAAATCAAGATGAAGATCTAAAAGTTATTGATGTGTCTCCTATCAAATCTTTGTTTTGCAATATGAATCTTGATGAAATTGAATATGATCTTCCTTTACCTAGAAGGCGTTCTAAAAATTTGGAGTATTTAGATCTTTATGATGAAATTGACGAAAGTGGGATTAAAAGAAATGAAAATCTAGATGTTGCTAAACCCACTATATTGGATATCAATGAATTTAATTATGAAAGTTGCTCTTTAATTGATTGTATTTCCTTGTTGCAATCCGTGCTAAATTCTCCACATGCTTATAGTCAAAAGAAAGCCTTCACCAAACATATCGTTGATGCCTTGATGCAATCTTATGAAGAAAAACTTGAGTTGAAAGTTTCTATCCCTAGAAAACTCTATGATGAGTGGGAACCAACTATTAAAATTAAAATTAAAGATCATGAGTTTTATGCTTTGTGTGATTTGGGTGCTAGTGTCTCCACTATCCCCAAAACATTGTGTGATTTGCTAGATTTCCGTGATTTTGATGATTGATCTCTAAACTTGCATCTTGCGGATTCTACTATTAAGAAACCTATGGGAAGGATTAATGATGTTCTTATTGTTGCAAATAGGAATTATGTGCCCATAGATTTCATTGTTCTTGATATAGATTGCAATCCTTCTTTCCCTATTATTTTTGGTAGACCTTTCCTTAGAACGGTTGGTGTGATTATTGATATGAAGGAAGGGAATATTAGATTTCAATTTCCATTAAAAAGGGCATGGAACACTTTCCAATAAAGAAAATAAAATTGCCATATGAAACTATCATGAGAGCCACTTATGGATTGCCTACAAAAGATGGCAATACCTAGATCTATCCTCGCTTTTATGCCTAGCTAGGGGCGTTAAACGATAGCGCTTGTTGGGACGCAACCCAATTTTATTTTTATTCCTTGATTTTAGCTCCTGTTTAGTAATAAATAAATTATGTAGCCTCTGTTTTGGTTGTGTTTTTTGTGTTTAATTAGTGTTTGTGCCAAGTAAAACCGTTGGGAAGACTTGTTGAAAGTCTTGTTGAACTTGCTGTAAAAAACAGAAACTTTAGCGCTCATGAGAACTGCTGTCATTTTTATTTGGATAGTGATATTTAGTTAATTCCTTTTAAAGATGATTAATAGATAAATTCCTCACGTCCAGCAATTTATTTTAGAATTTTTGGGGTTCCAGATCTTGCGCTAGCTACAGATTACTACAGACTGTTCTGTTTTTGACAGATTCTGTTTTTGTGTGTTGTTTGATTATTTTAATGAATCTATGGCTAGTAAAATAGTTTATAATCCATAGAGAAGTTGGAATAAAGTAGGTTTAACACCAATATAAATAAATAATTAGTTCATTACAGTACCTTGAAGTGGTCTTTTGTTTTCTTTCTCTAACGGAGCTCACGAGATTTCTATTGAGTTTTGTGTTGTGAAGTTTTCATGTTTTGGGTGAATTCTTGTGATGGATTATGGAACAAGGAGTGGCAAGAGACTAAGCTTGGGTATGCCCATGGCACCCCCAAGATAATCCAAGGACACCAAAAATTCAAAGCTTGGGGATGCCCCGGAAGGCATCCCCTCTTTCCTCCACTTCCATCGGTAATTTAGTTGGAGCTATATTTTTATTCACCAACATG
The DNA here is from genome assembly GCF_018294505.1 of Triticum aestivum. NCBI lineage: Eukaryota > Viridiplantae > Streptophyta > Magnoliopsida > Poales > Poaceae > Triticum > Triticum aestivum. Next base: position 590,675,682 of record NC_057800.1, on the reverse strand, counting down.
ATATGTGTTTTGCTTGGAGCGTCTTGTATTATTTTTGTATTTGTTTGTTAGTGTGCCACAATCATACTTTCTGTACACACCTTTTGAGAGAGCCATACATGAATTAGAATTTGATAGAATACTCTATGTGCTTCACTTATATCTTTTGAGCGTTATAATTTTTCTCTATGTCCTTCACTTATATCTTTTGAGCTAAGTAATTTTGCTCTATGTGCTTCACTTAGATCTTTTAGAGCATGGTGATGGATTTGTTTTAAAGAAACTATTGATCTCTCATGCTTCACTTAAATTATTTTTAGAGTCTCTTAATAGCATGGTAATTTGCTTAATAGTAATATGCTTGGTATTCAAGATTTGTGAAACTTTCTTTTGAGTGTGTTGAATACTATGAGAAGTTTGAAGCATGATAATTGTTTTGAGATATGTAGGTGATAATATTAAAGTCATGCTAGTTGAGTAGTTGTGAATTTAAAGAATACTTGTGTTGAAGCTTGTGAATCCCGTAGCATGCACGTATCGTGAACCGTTATGTGATGAAGTCGGAGCATGATTTATTTATTAATTGTCTTCCTTATGAGTGGCGGTCGGGGACGAGCGATGGTCTTTTCCTACCAATCTATCCCCCTAGGAGCATGCGTGTAATAATTTGCTTTGATAACTTGTAGATTTTTTCAATAAGTATATGAGTTCTTTATGAGTAATGTTGAGTCCATGGATTATACGCACTCTCACCCTTCCACCTTTGCTAGCCTCTCTAATACCACGCACCTTTCGCCGGTATCATACACCCACCATATACCTTCCTAAAAACAGCCACCATACCTACCTATTATGGCATTTCCATAGCCATTCCGAGATATATTGCCATGCAACTTTCCACCGTTCCGTTTATTATGACACACTACATCATTGTCATATTGCATATCCCGGTACACCGTCGGAGGCATTCATATATAGTCATATTTTGTTCTAAGTATCAAGTTGTAATTGTTGAGTTGTAAGAATAATAAAAGTGTGATGATCATCATTATTAGAGCATTGTCCCAGTGAGGAAAGGATGATGGAGACTATGATTCCCCCACAAGTCGGGATGAGACTCCGGACGAAAAAATAAACAAAAGAGGCCAAAGAAGCCCAAAAAAGAGAAATAAAAGAGGCCATAAAAAAAGAGAAAATGCCCAAATAAAAAAATAAAAAAATGAGAGAAAAAGAGAGAATGGACAATGTTACTATCCTTTTACCACACTTGTGCTTCAAAGTAGCACCATGATCTTCATAGTAGAGAGTCTCTCATGTTATCACTTTCATATACTAGTGGGAATCTTTCATTATAGAACTTGGCTTGTATATTCCAATGATGGGCTTCCTCAAATTGCCCTAGGTCTTCATGAGCAAGCAAGTTGGATGCACACCCACTTAGTTTCTTTTTGAGCTTTCATATACTTATAGCTCTAGTGCATCCGTTGCATGGCAATCCCTACTCACTCACATTGATATCTATTGATGGGCATCTCCATAGTCCATTGATACGCCTAGTTGATGTGAGACTATCTTCCCCTCTTTTTGTCTTCTCCACAACCACCATTCTATTCCACAAATAGTGCTATATCCATGGCTCATGCTCATGTATTGCATGAAGATTGAAAAAGTTTTGAAAAAGTTAGAGTATGAAACAATTGCTTGGCTTGTCATCGGGGTTGTGCATGATTTAAATATTTTGTGTGGTGAAGATAGAGCATAGCCAGACTATATGATTTTGTAGGGATAACTTTCTTTAGCCATGTTATTTTGAGAAGACATAATTGCTTTGTTAGTATGCTTGAAGTATTATTATTTTTATGTCAATATAAACTTTTGTCTTGAATCTTTCTAATCTGAATATTCATATCACAACTAAGAAGATTTGCATTGAAATTATGCCAAGTAGCACTCCACACCAAAAATTCTCTTTTTATCATTTGCCTACTTGAGGACGAGCAGGAATTAAGCTCGGGATGCCTGATACGTCTCCAATGTATCTATAATTTTTGATTGCTCCATCCTATATTATCTACTATTTTGGACTATATTGGGCTTTATTTTCCACTTTTATATTATTTTCGGGACTAACCTATTAACCGTAGGCCCAACCCAGAATTGCTGTTTTTTTTGCCTATTTCAGTGTTTCAAAGAAACGGAATATCAAACAGAGTCCAAACGGAATTAAACCTTCGGGAACGTGATTTTCTCACCG
>NC_057800.1:590625194-590673010 GCF_018294505.1 Triticum aestivum | reverse complement strand
CCACAACTTTCTGTATCCACGAGATCCCATCTTGGGGCCTGTTCCGGAGCTCCGCCGGAGAGGGCCGTCATCACGGAGGGCTTCTACATCATCATAGCCTCTCCGATGAAGTGTGAGTAGTTTACCTCAGACCTTCGGGTCCATAGTTAGTAGCTAGATGGCTTCTTCTCTCTTTTTGGATCTCAATACAAAGTTCTCCCCCTCTCTCGTGGAGATCTATTCAATGTAATCTTCTTTTTGTGGTGTGTTTGTTGAGATCGATGAATTGTGGGTTTATGATCAAGTCTATTTATGAATAATATTTGAATTTTCTCGGAATTCTTTTATGTATGATTGGTTATCTTTGCAAGTCTCTTCAAATTATCTGTTTAGTTTGGCCAACTAGATTGGTAGTTCTTGCCATGGGAGAAGTGCTTAGCTTTGGGTTCAATCTTGCGGTGTCCTTTCCCAGTGACAGAAGGGGCAGCAAGGCAAGTATTGTATCGTTGCCATCAAGGATAACAAGATGGGGTTTATTTCATATTGCATGAATTTATCTCTCTACATCATGTCATCTTGCTTAAAGCGTTACTCTGTTTTTAACTTAATACTCTAGATGCATGCTGGATAGCGGTCGATGAGTGGAGTAATAGTAGTAGATGCAGAATCGTTTCGGTCTACTTGTCACGAACGTGATGCCTATATATATGATCATGCCTAGATATTCTCATAACTATGCTCAATTCTGTCAATTGCTCAACAGTAATTTGTTCACCCACCATAGAATACTTATGCTCTTGAGAGAAGCCACTAGTGAAACCTATGGCCCCCGGGTCTATTCTCATCATATTAATCTCCATCACTTTAATCTTGCTTTGTTTTTTACTTTGCATCTTTATACCAAAAATACCAAAAATATTATATCTATCAGATCTCACTCTCGTAAGTGACCGTGAAGGGATTGACAACCCCTAATCGCGTTGGTTGCGAGTAGCTATCGTTTTGTGCAGGTACGAGGGACTTGAGCGTGGCCTCCTACTGGATTGATACCTTGGTTCTCAAAAACTGAGGGAAATACTTACGCTACTCTGCTGCATCATCCTTTCCTCTTTGGGGAAATCCAACGCAAGCTCAAGAGGTAGCAGGGCCATACATGGGCCAGAAGTGAAAACGGGCTGGAATCATATTGGATGGCCCAGATGATGCTACTGGGCCTAATTCGGATAGGGTGTAACGGGCCTTGGGTTAGCGGGCTGTAAATGGGATATATGTGAACAGGCCGTTAACAGGCTTTCCATGGGCCGGCCCGCCACCTTTTGACCAAGTCAAATAGGCCGGCCTTTTCACAGGAAAGGGCCTCTGTTGGGTCGTGCCACGTGTCGACGTATCATAGGCGCCTATCTGACCCACTGACGAGCTGACACGTGTTTCGTCCGGCCAATAAGAATTTTACACGTGGAAATTTCCCATTGGTCGGGGCTGTTAACGGGTTATCAGATCTAAAACCCGACCCGATAGCTTAACGGTGTTCCGTTACGGTGGATGTCACGTGTCGGTCACCCTTGACGAACGCACTTCTGTGACGCGCGATTTATCGTCATGGAAGTGGACACTTCCGTGATGATAATTTTTGTAATGTCATGGAACACTTCTACGACAGCACAGGTATGACTATCTTGATTCTGTCATAAATTTGTCATGGATGTGCATGCATGACAAAAAAAGCGACCTACTGTGACAAACACGTATATCACGGAAGTGTATTTTTTTGTAGTGTCTACTCATGCATATAACATCTACGCATAAACCTGGCTCGGATGCCACTATTAGGGAACACAATATTTCAAAAAAATCCTACGATCACGCAAGATCTATCTAGGAGATTCATAGCAACGAGACGGGGAGAGTGTGTCCACATACCGTGGCACCCCGGCTCAGAGCAACCGGTTTACCTTGCATTGCCAGCCCAGAGATCAAGTCTTTTGGCAACACACAACAACATGGTACAGAAGCAACCGCTTTATTAATGCTAGCGGATTACACTGGTGTGATATTACATCGAGATAAGAGGCCAAGCGGCACACACGATGCGGCTGAACAGTATGTACATTATTCAATGAACATGAAGGGCCTCGATCACACGAACTATGCAGCATCGGAAGAACGACAAAGTGGAACTCCATAGCGCAGGGACACCGACGTGGACACGGCCTAGACGCTGGAAGCTCTCCGATTGTGAAACGACTTGCCTAAAAGCTGGCATGACACGCCAGGTCAGTACATTGAACGTACTTGCAAGCTCACAACAAACGTAAGCACAATGACAAACAATATCATGACAATTAATCAGGTTAATGCAATGCAAGTGATGCTACTAATGCGGTGAAACCAACATGTGCACCGAGTCCCACGGACTCGCTTACGAGACGGGTTACCTTATAACCAAACAGTGATCGTACCCGGATCACAACTGAAAACAATCACTCATGATCAGCTCACGATCTCCGATATCATCACGAAGTCAGTGCCATCAACAATTATTTAGTGTGCAAGATTAATTATAAAAGTTGATCCATGGTGTGATCTACTCCCGAATTGTGCCCATAACCGAGGACGCGGCTATCAATAGATTTAATACACTCTGCAGAGGTAGCGCACTTTACCCACACCATGGAATTCAGGGCCTCGCAATGCCATTCGGGTGGACCAACAGCATTCAGACGAAACCCTCCCCTAGTCATGACACTCTCCCTGCCACTCGGACAAACTCCCTCTTAGGGCTATGTCCTGGGTGGCCCCGTGTCTACCAAAGACTCCAATGGCCACCGTCGTGGCAAAATGGTCCCAGACAGGGACAAGGTGCCATAAAAACAAACGGGCACACAAGGCTATGTCTGCTTACCGAGCCAGGGTATGCACGCCCATAACCTTCCCCCGTTGGAGGCACCGGCGAGAGGCACAACAAAGGACCGAATCAAGACCTCCCACAAGGTAAATGTGGTCGCACTGAGAAAAACCCGATTCAGTGGCACCATGACTTGATCAACGTCATATTCAAGTTGGACTTATTAACAGGTTTAACTTGAAAATTAATTTACCAAGTCATACGATGCCATGATCATGCAACTAATCGACATGCAAAGCATGCAACTCCCATGTATGGATCAAACTTATCAACATAACTTGCTTGCACTACTCCCGCTTAAACTTTACTGGTTCTACCTCATTCTTATTATCAAGCAATATTTTTATTAACTCATAATTTAAATGAAAATATCAAAAAGAACTATCAATATTTATCAAAGCAATATAACTAAGGCAACAATCTATTTTACTAGATTAAACTAGTCCATGCATTCAACCAGTAACTTAAACAATCATTTCAAGCATGACAAAGTAACTAGCAAACCACCATATTTCTTTAACAAATTTTTAAATGCATATAAGAACTCATATTTTAGTAGAAAAATCATAGATATTGAAATGACACCATCCAAATGCTGGTGTGGTTTGCCTTAGTGCAAAGGAGGGTCACACTCCTCTTGGTTATCTTCAAGGCAAGTTCCTCCTTCTGAAAATATTTAAAAACCATAAAACAAAATATCGAAAATCATTCTGAAAATCACCAGAAATTCTAGACAGCAAGGAATATTCCACATTTTGGTGTGCTGCTAGAGCTTTCTAAAACAAACACAATGCAAAAAGAATCAACTCATTTGGACTTATAGGCTAGGAGTTATCACTGTTCAAAGTTGTGGTCAAATGTTTGAATTACTTTGAATAAATCAGAAAACCTGGGGGTGACGTCGATGGCGTAAAGCCAGGATACACCTCCATTCGTACCGCTTCGGGTGCGAGTAGAGAGGCTGACACCGGGCCCCACCGGTCAGGAGAGAGAGAGGGGGGAGAGGGAAACAGAGTGTGGCGGCACTCCGCCGGAGCTTACGCCGGCGACGAGTGGGTCTTGGGAAAACCAGAGGGATAGAAGTGCAGAGAGAGTCATGGCACACCTTCCCGTACCCATGGCTTGCTGGTGGATGGCCAGAGTTTCTCGCAATCAAGCTCGCAAGCAGCGGTGGCGGACGGGGCTTGTTGGAGAGGAAGAAGGTGACGACGACTCTAGGGGCTCAGCTGCGTCCAGGCGATACCAGAGGATCCCTAACGACGTGCCTGAGAGGTTGATTGAGCTCGAGGGGCTCTGGATCAGGGTGGTTGGGCTGCGGGGATCGCCGGCAATCTCTGGTCAAGGTCGACGGCCAGATGCCTGCCCAACCGGGCTACGGCTCTTCTACGAGGTCATGGTGGTTGTGTGTTCTGGTGTGAGGCTTCGATGCAGAGGGAATAGCTCTATATATAGCCGGAGTGAGAGGAGGGGTATGTGGCACTACCAAAGTTCTCTGGAGACCGGCGAACGGCGAAGAAAGGCAACAGTGAGAGGGGGCAAGGGCTCAGCGTGTAGGCGGCAGCTGTCCGAACTTGTGGACGAGCACAAGAGGCAGGGGAGAAGAAGACAAGGGCACGAGCGCACTTTGAATTTTGGCCGCCACATGCCCGTGCTTGCTGTGGCATCTCCGGCATCAGCGAGAGCCAGGGAGGGGTCAATGGTGATGAGTCAAGGCTGATGGCGGGGCGCGGCAGTCGTCAGTGAGCTCTAGCTCGAGCACAAGTCGAACAGAGGCGTTGGTGCTACTCAGAGCGCGTCGAGCGCATGCCAGACCCCATGTCCACACGCGGTCACCACCCTGGCATGGTCAAAACGATGCCCACGACCGGCCAAACCTTGTCTGGGCTAAAGTCCATGTAGTGATAGGTCTAGAGAAGCTGAGGACTCATCGCCAGGCCGACCAGATGTGACTCAACCATCTTGGCAAGTTTCTGGACAGAAACTTGGCTGCTATGTTTGGATAGCATCTAGATGGCCATTAGGGCTGATCTCCTGGGGTTAATGTTTTCTTGGAGGGTGAAGAGGCTCAAGAAAAATCAGGGTCAAAGGATCAAGGAAAAATACACTTGTTGTACAAAGTGCAATTTTGGACCAGAAGATGAATTATTTTCTGTAGCAAAAATGTTACAAAAAGTCACATAATATTTTTGCTTGGGAAGGTGGGCCAAGGTTCAAATAATATTCAAGAATTATTTCAGAATTTTTGGAGTAATAAAAATGGCGGTTGCTTTGGAGCACTAGTTTCTGAAATAAGCTTCAGAAGAGAAAATGAATATTTTTCTTTTATGAAAAATATTCATTTGATTATTTTGGGGATTTTTCAGAGAAATGAGATTGAATGAGAAGTAGATAGGTCACTTGGGTGAAAGTCAAGGGCATGCCCAAGTGATAAGTCCAGTTGAATTGATTCCAAAACTCGAAATCCAAGGCAAAAGCAAAACCAAGTCCGGAAAAAGAGAGAAGGCAAAATCCAGGTTGTCACAATACCCTCGTAGACCGACAGCGGTGTTGGGGAACGTAGTAATTTCAAAAAAAATCCTACGCACACGCAATATCATGGTGATGCATGGAAACGAGAGGGGAGAGTGTCGTCCATGTACCCTCGTAGACCGTTAAGCGGAAGTTTTATGACAACGCGATTGATGTAGTCGTACGTCTTCACGATCGACCGATCCTTAGTACTGAACGTACGGCACCTCCGCGTTCAGCAATCGTTCAGCTCGATGACGTCCCGCGAACTCACGATCCAGTAGAGCTCGAGGGAGAGTTTCGTCAGCACGACGGCGTGGTCATGATGTTGATGAAGCTACCGTCGCAGGGCTTCGCCTAAGCACCGCTACAGTATGACCGAGGTGGATTATGGTGGAGGGGGGCAACACACACGGCTAGGAGAGATCAATGATCAACTTGTGTGTCTTTGGGGTGCCCCTGCCTCCGTATATAAAGGAGCTAGGGGGAAGGCGGCCGGTCAGGAGGAGGGCGCGCCAAGGGGGGAGTCCTACTCCCACCGGGAGTAGGACTCCTCCTTTCCTAGTAGGAGTAGGAGAAGGGGAAAGGGAAGGAGAGAGGAGGAAGGAAAAGGGGGCGCTGCCCCCCTCCTTGTCCAATTCGGACTAGAGGGGGAGGGGGAGCGTGGCCTGCCCTGGCCGCTCCTCCTCTTCTCCACTAAGGCCCAATAGGCCCATTACATCCCTCGGGGGGTTCCGGTAATCCCCCGGTACTCCGATATATGTCTGAAACCTCCCGAAACACTTCCAGTGTCCGAACATAGTCATCCAATATATCAATCTTTACGTCTCGACCATTTCGAGACTCCTCATCATGTCTGTGATCATATTCGGGACTCCGAACTACCTTTGGTACATCAAAACACAAAAACTCATAATACCGATTGTCACAGAACTTTAAGCGTGCGGACCCTATGGGTTCGAGAACTATGTAGACATGACTGACACACGTCTCCGGTCAATAACCAATAGCGGAACTTGGATGCTCATATTGGATCCTACATATTCTACGAAGATCCTTATCGGTCAAACTGCATAACAACATACGTTGTTCCCTTCGTCATCGGTATGTTACTTGCCCGAGATTCGATCGTCGGTATCTCAATACCTAGCTCAATCTCGTTACCGGCAAGTCTCCTTACTCGTTATGTAATGCATCATCCCGTAACTAATTCATTAGTCACATTGCTTGTAAGGCTTATAGTGATGTGCATTACTGAGAGGGCCCAGAGATACCTCTCCGACAATCGGAGTGACAAATCCTAATCTTGATCTATGCCAATTCAACAAGTACCATCGGAGACACCTATAGAGCACCTTTATAATCACCCAGTTATGCTGTGATGTTTGGTAGCACACAAAGTGTTCCTCTGGTATTCGGGAGTTGCATAATCTCATAGTCATAGGAACATGTATAAGTCATGAAGAAAGCAATAGCAACAAACTAAACGGTCATCGTGCTAAGCTAACGGATGGGTCAAGTCAGTCACACCATTCTACTAATGATGTGATCTCGTTGATCAAATGACAACTCATGTCTATGGATAGGAAACTCAACCATCTTTGATCAACGAGCTAGTCAAGTAGAGGCATACTAGTGACACTATGTTTGTCTATGTATTCACACATGTATTATGTTTCCGGTTAATACAATTCTAGCATGAATAATAAACATTTATCATGATATGAGCATATAAATAATAACTTTATTATTGCCTCTAGAGCATATTTCCTTCAGTCTCCCACTTGTACTAGAGTCAATAATCTAGATTACACAGTAATGATTCTAACACCCATGGAGTCTTGCTGCTGATCATGTTTTGCTCGTGGAAGAGGCTTAGTCAGGGGGTCTGTAACATTCAGATCTGTATGTATCTTGCATATCTCTATGTCTTCCACTTGGACTTGATCCCGGATGGAATTGAAGCATCTCTTGATGTGCTTGGTTCTCTTGTGAAATATGGATTCCTTTGCCAAGGCAATTGCACCAGATTTATCACAAAAGATTTTCATTGGACCCGATGCACTAGGTATGACACCTATATCAGATATGAACTCCTTCATCCAGACCCCTTCGTTTGCTGCTTCTGAAGCAGTTATGTATTCCACTTCACACATAGATCCCACCACGACGCTTTGCTTAGAACTGCTCCAACTGACAGCTCCAGCGTTCAATATAAACACTTATCCGGTTTGCGATTTAGAATCATCCGGATCAGTGTCAAAGCTTGCACCGACGTAACCATTTACGGTGAGCTCTTTGTCACCTCCATAAATGAGAAACATATCCTTAGTACTTTTCAGGTATTTCAGGATGTTCTTGACCGGTGTCCAGTGATCCACTCCTGGATTACTTTGGTACCTCCCTTCTAAACTAATAGCAAGGCACACATCAGGTCTAGTACACAACATTGCATACATGATAGAGCCTATGGCTGAAGCATAGGGAACACTTTTCATTTTCTCTCTATCTTCTACAGTGGTCGGGCATTGAGTCTTACTCAACTTCACACCTTGTAACACAGGCGAGAACCCTTTCTTTGCTTAACCCATTTTGAACTTTTTCAAAACTTTATCAAGGTATGTGCTTTGTGAAAGTCCAATTAAGCGTCTTGATCTATCTCTATAGATCTTGGTGCCCAATATATAAGAAGCTTCTCTGAGGTCTTTCATTGAAAAACTCTTATTCAAGTATCCTTTTATGATATCCAGAAATTCTATGTCATTTCCAGTCAACAATATGTCATCCACATATAATATTAGAAATGCTACAGAGCTCCCACTCAATTTCTTGTAAATACAGGCTTCTCCAAAAGTCTGTATAAAACCATATGCTTTGATCACACTATAAAAACATTTATTCCAACTCCAAGAGGCTTGCACCAGTCCATAATGGATCCCTGGAGCTTGCACACTTTGTTAGCTCCCTTTGGATCGACAAAACCTTCTGGTTGCATCATATACAACTCTTCTTCCAGAAATCCATTCAGGAATGCAGTTTTGACATCCATTTGCCAAATTTCATAATCATAAAATGCGGCAATTGCTAACATGATTCGGACAGACTTAAGCATCGCTATGGGTGAGAAAGTCTCATCGTAGTCAACTCCTTGAACTTGTCAAAAACCTTTCGCAACAAGCCGAGCTTTGTAGACATTAACATTACCGTCAGCGTCAGTCTTCTTCTTGAAGATCCATTTATTCTCGATGGCTTGCCGATCATCGCGCAAGTCAACCAAAGTCCATACTTTGTTCTCATACATGGATCCCATCTCAGATTTCATGGCCTCAAGCCATTTTGCGGAATCTGGGCTCACCATCGCTTCTTCACAGTTCGTAGGTTCATCATTGTCAAGTAACATGACTTCCATAACAGGATTACCATACCACTCTGGTGCGGATCTTACTCTGGTTGACCTACGAGGTTCGGTAGTAACTTGATTTGAAGTTTCATGATCATTATCATTAGCTTCCTCACTTATTGGTGTATGTGTCACAGGAACCAGTTTCTATGATGAACTACTTTCCAATAAGGGAGCAGGTACAGTTACGTCATCAAGTTCTACTTTCCTCCCACTCACTTCTTTCAAGATAAACTCCTTCTCTAGAAAGGATCCATTCTTAGCAACGAATGTCTTGCCTTCGGATCTGTGATAGAAGGTGTACCCAACAGTCTCCTTCGGGTATCCTATGAAAATACATTTCTCTGATTTGGGTTCGAGCTTATCAGGTTGAAGCTTTTTCACATAAGCATCGCAGCCCCAAACTTTAAGAAACGACAATTTTGGTTTCTTGCCAAACCACAGTTCATAAGGCGTCGTCTCAACAGATTTCGATGGTGCCCTATTTAACGTGAATGTAGCTATCTCTAAAGCATAACCACAAAATGATAGCAGTAAATCAGTAAGAGACATCATAAATCGCACCATATACAGTAAAGTACAATTACAACGTTCGGATACACCATTACGTTGTGGTGTTCTGGGTGGCGTGAGTTGCGAAACTATTCCACATTGTTTCAAATGTAGACCATACACGTAACTCAAATATTCTCCTCCATGATCAGATCATAGAAACTTTATTTTCTTGTTACTATGATTTTCCACTTCACTCTGAAATTCTTTGAACTTTTCAAATGTTTCAGATTTATGCTTCATTAAGTAGATATACCCATATCTGCTCAAATCATCTGTGAAGGTGAGAAAACAACGATACCCGCCGCGAGCCTCAATATTCATCGGACCACATACATCCGTATGTATGATTTCCAATAAATCTGTTGCTCGCTCCATTGTTCCGGAGAACGGCGTTTTAGTCATCTTGCCCATGAGGCATGGTTTGCAAGTACCAAGTGATTCATAATCAAGTGATTCCAGAAGTCCATCAGTATAGAGTTTCTTCACGCGCTTTACACCAATATGACCCAAACGACAGTGCCACAAATAAGTTGCACTATCATTATCAACTATGCATCTTTTGGCTTCAACATTATGAATATGTGTATCACTACTATCGAGATTCAACACAAATACACCACTCTTCAAGGGTGCATGACCATAAAAGATATTACTCATATAAATAGAACAACCATTATTCTCAGATTTAAATGAATAACCGTCTCACATCAAACAAGATCCAGATATAATGTTCATGCTTAACGCTGGCACCAAATAACAATTATTCAGGTCTAAAACTAATCCCGAAGGTAGATGTAGAGGTAGCGTGCCGACGGCGATCACATCGACTTTGGAACCATTTCCCACGCGCATCGTCACCTCGTCCTTAGCCAGTCTTCGCTTAATCCGTAGTCCCTGTTTCGAGTTCCAAATATTAGCAACAGAACCAATATCAAATACCTAGGTGCTACTGCGAGCTCTAGTAAGGTACACATCAATAACATGTATATCATATATACCTTTGTTCACCTTGCCATCCTTCTTATCCGCCAAATACTTGGGGCAGTTCCGCTTCTAGTGACCAGTCCCTTTGCAATAGAAGCACTGAGTCTCAGGCTTAGGTCCAGACTTGGGTTTCTTCTCTTGAGCAGCAACTTGTTTGCCGTTCTTCTTGAAGTTCCCTTTCTTCTTTCATTTACCCTTTTTCTTGAAACGGGTGGTCTTGTTCACCATCAACACTTGATGCTCCTTCTTGATTTCTACCTCCGCAGCTTTTAGCATTGTGAAGAGCTCGGGAATTGTCTTATCCATCCCTTGCATATTATAGTTCATCAAGAAGCTCTTGTAGCTTGGTGGCAGTGATTGAAGAACTCTGTCAATGACACTACCAACAAGAAGATTAACTCCCGATTGAGTCATGTGGTTATGGTACCCAGACATTCTGAGTATATGTTCACTGGCAGAACTATTCTCCTCCATCTTGCAGCTGTAGAACTTACTGGAGACTTCATATCTCTCAATCCGGGCATTTGCTTGAAATATTAACTTCAACTCCTGGAACATCTCATATGCTCCATGACGTTCAAAACGTCGTTGAAGTCCCGGTTCTAAGCCGTAAAGCATGGCACACTGAACTATTGAGTAGTCATCAACTTTACTCTGCCAGACGTTCTTAACTTCATCAACAGCATCTGCAGCAGGCCTGGCACCTAGCGGTGCTTCTAGGACGTAATTCTTCTGTGCAGCAATGAGAATAATCCTCAAGTTACGGACCCATTCCGTGTAATTGCTACCATCATCTTTCAACTTTGCTTTCTCATGGAACGCATCAAAATTCAATGGAACAACAGCACAGGCCATCTATCTACAATAACATAGACAAGCAAAATACTATCAGGTACTAATTTCATGATAAATTTAAGTTCAATTAATCATATTACTTAAGAACTCCCACTTAGATAGACATCCCTCTAATCATCTAAGTGATCACGTGATCCATATCAATTAAACCATAACCGATCATCATGTCAGATGGAGTAGTTTTCAATGGTGAACATCTCTATGTTGATCATATCTACTATATGATTCACGCTCGACCTTTCGGTCTCAGTATTCTGAGGCCATATGCTAGGCTCGTCAAGTTTAACCCGAGTATTCTGCATGTGCAAAACTTTCTTACACCTGTTATAGATGAATGTTGAGCTTATCACACCCGATCATCACGTGGTGCCTCGGCACGACGAACTTTGGCAACGATGCATACTCAGGGAGAACACTTTTACCTTGAAATTTAGTGAGAGATCATCTTATAATGCTACCGTCAAACAAAGCAAAATAAGATGCATAAAGGATAAACATCACATGCAATCAATATAAGTGATATGATATGGACATCATCATCTTGTGCCTTTCATCTCCATCTCCAAAGCACTGTCATGATCACCATCGTCACCGGCACGACACCTTGATCTCCATCGTAGCATCGTTGTTGTCTCGCCAACTATTGCTTCTACGACTATCTCTACCACTTAGTGATAAAGTAAAGCAATTATAGGGCGATTGAATTGCATACAATAAAGCGACAACCATATGGCTCCTGCCAATTGCCCATAACTCCATTACAAAACATGATCATCTCATACAATAAATATAACATCATGTCTTGACCATATCATATCACAACATGGCCTGCAAAGCAAGTTAGACGTCCTCTAATTTGTTGTTGCAAGTTTTACGTGGCTGCTACGAGCTGAGCAAGAACCGTTCTTACCTACGCATCAAAACCACAACGATAGTTCGTCAAGTTAGTGATGTTTTAACCTTCTCAAGGACCGGGTGTAGCCACACTCGGTTCAACTAAAGTTGGAGAAACTGACACCCGCCAGCCACCTTTGTGCAAAGCACGTCGGTAGAACCAGTCTCGCATAATCATACGCGTAATGTCGGTCCGGGCTGCTTCATCCAACAATACCACCGAACCAAAGTATGACATGTTCGTAAGCAGTATGACTTGTATCGCCCGCAACTCACTTGTGTTCTACTCGTGCATATAACATCTACGCATAAACCTGGCTGTGATACCATTGTTGGGGAACGTAGTAATTTCAAAAAAAAATCCTACGCACACGCAAGATCATGGTGATGCATAGCAACGAGAGGGGAGAGTGTCATCCACGTACCCTTGTAGACCGTTAAGCGGAAGCATTATCACAACGCGGTTGATGTAGTCGTACGTCTTCACGATCGACCGATCCTCCGTACTGAACATACGGCACCTCCATCACACGTTCAACTCGGTGACATCCCGCGAACTCACGATCCAGTAGAGCTCGAAAACTGTTGGCTCCCCTTGTGTCGAATCAATAAATTTGGCTCCCCTTGTGTCGAATCAATAAATTTGGGTTGAATACTTTACCCTTGAAAACTATTGCGATCCCCTATACTTGTGGGTTATCAAGACTATTTTCTGGCGCCGTTGCCGGGGAGCATAGCTCTATTCTTTGAGTCGCTTGGGATTTATATCTGATTATCATTATAAAGAACTTAAAAGATCCAAGAACTAAGATTCATCCCTCAACTACGAGGGGAGGTAAGGAACTGACATCTAGCTCTGCACTTGATTCACCTTCTGTTTTGAGTAAGCTTGCGACACCTAAACCTGCTTATGTTATTCGTTCTGATATGTCGCATGTTATTGATGATGCCACTTCTGTTATACATGATACTTATGATGAAACTACTTCTATGCTTGATACTACTGTGCCACTTGGTGAATTTCTTGATGAACAACTTGCTAGGGCTAGAGAGATTGAAAATATTGAATCTGATAATACCGATGAAAGTGATGATGAAGAATCACTTGTTATTCCTGAGGGTTATGTTTTTGATCAAGAAGCTTCTTTAGCTATTTTAGCTTGCAAATATAGATACAAACTTAAGAGGTTATTAGCTAAATGGAACAAGCAATCTCTAAATGCTAGAATAAACCTGACCCTGCTTTTGCTACTTCACCTATCTGTGTTACCGATAAGGATTATGGATTCTCTATTGATCCTGATATAATTACTTTGGTTGAATCCGATCCTTTTCATGGCTATGAATCTGAAACTGTTGTGGCACATCTTACTAAATTAAATGATATAGCCACCCTGTTCACTACTGATGAGAGAACTCATTACTTTTATATCGTTAAAATATTCCCATTCTCATTAAAGGGTGATGCTAAGATCTGGTTTAATTCTCTTGATCCTGGTTGTGTGTGTAGTCCCCGGGATATGATTTATTACTTATCTGCTAAATATTTCCTTGCTCATAAGAAACAAGCTGCTTTAAGGGATATATATAATTTTGTGCAAATTGAAGAAGAGAGTCTCCCACAAGCTTGGGGGAGGCTTCTCCAATTACTTAATGCTTTGCCTGATCGTCCTCTTAAGAAAAATGAAATACTTGATATCTTTTATAATGGACTAACCAATGCCTCCAGAGATTACCTGGATAGTTGTGCTAGTTCTGTTTTTAGGGAAAGAACACCGGATGAAGCTGAAATTCTATTGAATAATATGTTGACAAATGAAAATAATTGGACACCTCCGGAGCCAATTCCTGAGCCTATTCCTAAACCAACTCCGAAGAAGAGGGGTATTATATTTCTCAGTCCTGAAGATATGCAAGAGACAAAGAAATCTATGAAAGAAAAAGGAATTAAAGCTGAAGATGTTAAGAATTTACCTCCTATTGAAGAAATAGATGGTCTTGAGTTACCGCCTATTGAAGAAACATATGATCTTAATCCTCTACCTATTGAAGAAACTCATGGTCTTGATAACCGGAAACAGGTAGTAAAGGTAAATTCTCTCTATAGATATGATAAAGCTGAAATCCCATTTACTAAGTTTGCTAGCCCATTCTTAGATGAGTTTGATAAATTTATGGCTAAGCAAGAAGATTTTGATGCTTATTTTGGTAGACAATTGAAATACAATTCAAATATGCTTGAGCACTTGGGTGATTATATGGCTAATGTTAAAGGTGAACTTAAACTTATTAGTAAACATGCTTCTATGGTTACCACTCAAGTAGAACAAGTACTTAATGCTCAAAATGATTTACTCAATGAATGGAATAGTAAGGATAATGATAATGCTGTTAGAGTTATGACTAGAGGTGGTAAAATGACTCAGGAACCTTTGTATCCTGAAGGCCATCCTAAGAGAATTGAGCAAGATTCTCAGAGAAATAATATAGATGCACCTAGTCCTTCTAAAAGGAAGAAAAAGAAAAATGATAGGACTTTGCATGCTTCTAGTGAACCTATTACTGAAACACCTGAGAATCCAAATGATATTTCTATCTCTGATGCTGAAACACAATCTGGTAATGAACCTGAAACTAGTGATAATGTTAATGATAATGTTCATGATGATACTCAACCTAGTAATGATAATGATATAGAAATTGAACCTGTTGTTGATCTTGATAACCCACAATCAAAGAATCAACGTTATGATAAGAAAGATTTTGTTGCCAGGAAACACGGTAAAGAAAGAGAACCATGGGTTTAGAAACCCATGCCTTTTCCTCCCAAACCATCCAAGAAAAAGGATGATGAGGATTGTGAGCGCTTTGCTGAAATGATTAAACCTATCTTTTTGTGTATGCGATTAACTGATATGCTCAAAATGAATCCTTATGCTAAGTATATGAAAGATAGTGTTACAAATAAGAGAAAGATACCGGAAGCTGAAATTTCCACCATGCTTGCTAATTATACCTTTAAGGGTGGAATACCAAAGAAACTTGGAGATCTAGGAGTACCAACTATACCATGCTCCATTAAAAGAAACTATGTTAAAACTGCTTTATGTGATCTTGGAGCCGGTGTTAGTGTTATGCCTCTCTGTTTATAGCGTAGACTTGATTTAAATAAGTTGACACCTACTGAAATATCTTTGCAAATGGCTGATAAATCAACTGCTATACCTGTCAGTATTTGTGAGGATGAGCTTGTTGTAGTTGCAAACATTACTATTTTAACGGACTTTGTTATTCTTGATATTCCTAAGGACGATAGTATGTCTATTATTCTTGGAAGACCCTTTTTGAATACTGCAGGGGCTGTTATTGATTGCACTAAAGGCAATGTCACTTTTCATGTTAATGGTAATGAGCATACGATACAATTTCCGAGGAAACAACCTCAAGTTCATAGTATCAACTCTGTTGGAAAAATTCCATCGATTATATTTGGAGGTTTTGAATTTCCTCTACCTACTGTCAAGAAGAAATATGATATTCTTATTATTGGGGATGTGCATATCCCCGTTGAAGTAACATACTATTATTCGAAATTTCTCCGGTTCCATGTTATCGGAATGAGTTCGTTAACAAGACTTGATCAACGTTGTTAGTGGATTCATTTTGATGATCATGAGATGGATGAAACTAGAAGGCACAACCTACTGTACCCTCCTTTTACTTTCTGTTATTTATATTAAATAAAATAAAAATATCATTTTTCTGTCTGTTATTTGATTATCCGTGCAATATAAAAATACCCCGAAAATAGAAGTTCTCCAAATGCCCTAAAATTTAAATATGATTTTTTTCTGGAATATTTGAGAATATTTGCCACTGAGAACACAACAGGGGGGTTAACCACCTGCCCACGAGGGTGGCGGGCGTGCCCCCCTGCCTCGTGGGCCCATGGTGGCCCTCCTCCACTTATCCTTTCACCCACACACTCCTT
Source organism: Triticum aestivum (assembly GCF_018294505.1). Taxonomy (NCBI): domain Eukaryota; kingdom Viridiplantae; phylum Streptophyta; class Magnoliopsida; order Poales; family Poaceae; genus Triticum; species Triticum aestivum. The sequence continues at coordinate 590,656,939 of NC_057800.1, read as the reverse complement.
CTTGCTCCCCCAAACACGAATAACCAGCTCAAACCCGACTCCAAGCTCGTTTTGCTGCCATTTTCGATCTCCTTGCTCAAAGCACCTCTCACAAAACTCCTTGGGGAGATTGTTCCTTGGTATGTGACTCCTCCATTGGTCCAATTAGTTTTTGTTCTAGTGCTTTATTCATTGCAATTTTTTGCTGCTTAGGTGACCCTCTTCTTGAGCTTGCATGTCAAATTTATATGGTCAAAAGTAGTTTTGATGCATGATATAGGCCCTAGGAACTTGTAGTAGTTGCTATCAATATTATTGAGTTTGGTTCACTTTTATTTTGAAGTTACTAAAAAATTTCACAATTTTTCAGAGGAAGAAAAATGCTTAGGAAAATGTTCCAAGGTGGTTCCTCAAGGAAGCAAGGACCCAGGCTTGCAATGTGTGATGCTGATGAAGAGCCACCTAAGGCCCGCTCCAGTGAATCCTTGTGAGTGGCCTTCTGAAAATTTTATGGATCGAGCAGGAATTAAGGAAGAATTCAACGCATATTTGCGTAATGCCGATCCTGTGAGCTTCGAGGAAGAGAAGTGCAGCCAGTATCACGATCTTACTAGTACCTTTGTGAGGAGGTTTGAATTTTCATCTTCACGTAATTCCCCAACTGTCATGTTTGATCTCTATGAAAATTATTATAGTATGGACTTAGAGGATTTTACCACTACTTGCAAACTTCCACAATGGGGTAGTATAAGGGATCCTCGCAAATCTGAATTTAGAGATTCTCTTTCTAGCATAACTGTGGGAGAATCTAGAGATATAACACAAGCTACCATAGGGAGCATTCACTTTCTTACGATACATTATTTTGCTCTCTTCATAGGTAGATGCATTAATGGTAAAGATGAGGCATGTCACATGTGTGTCCCTGACCTCAGTATTCTTAGGAGTGCTGTGTTAGGAGACCAATCTTATAATTTGGGAGCCATTGTTGCACATAGGTTGCATCTTAATAGATTTAATGGAGATTTCTTTGGAGGAATTTATGCAACCCGCATAGCTAATTTTCTTGGTGTAGCCATACGCGAAGATGATATTGAATTACCTCCTGCTTACCTAGACTTTAATGCTATGGTTCACCACCAGTTTGTTGAGAGGAATGAATCACCTCTCCAGTATCGACTAATCTTTGACAGACGTTGTGTTGTCCATAGTACTCTCCCTGCTCCTGCCTTCTTTGATCATCAGGCAAAAGGAAGATATACTATTACCAGAGAGGAGGCAGATGAGTACGAGAGGAGAGCGGAGGACGCTCGTCGCCACGCTGTAGCTCAGCAGGCGATAGCCGTTGCATCGCAGTACGACGCTAGCTATTATTATGGATATCCGCCAGGCCAACCGTGGCCATAGACCAACTTAGGCCAAAAGCCTAAGCTTGGGGGAGTACCTATTTCCCACCGACATTACATTTATGTTCACACACTCATTGCTAGATGTCAGTGCTCATACTTTTTCATTGTATCATCCATGCTAGTTTATTTTCTTTTTATGCTTTCTTTTTGTGTGTTTAATAAACCTTAAGAAAACCAAAAAATTAGTTGTAGCTTTTAATTAGTTTACTTTCCAATGCTTGCAGTAGTAATTAAAAAGAAAACCCAAAAATATTTCCTATTCCTCTTTTACTTGTTGGGAGCTCTCCCGTGTAAATAGTTTTATTTCTTTTCTTTGGGGGTCGATAGGAGAAGACCATAATTAAATTGTTGAAGTGGCTCTTATATGCATTATTGTTGATCTGACAAAAGAGCCCATATTGCCTTGTCTTCTCTTGTTTATTGAATGCTTGCAGATTCCATCTTAGTCCAATGCACGTGCACTATTATTATTCACATCGTTCGGTCGTGCAAGTGAAAGACAATTATGACGATATGTGATGGACTGACTGAGATGAGAAAAGTTGGTATGAACTCGACCTCTTTTGTTTTTGTAAATATGATTAGTTCATCGTTCCTGATTTAGCCTATTATGAATAAACATGTTTGCAATGACAACTAGAGATCATAGTTTCTTGTGCCATGCTTGATTAGCTATGAGTTATAATGGTTTACCTTGCGTGCCAACATGCTATTAAAATGGTTATGATGTGGTATGATAGGGTGGTATCCTCCTCTGAATGATTTAAGTCACTTCACTTGGCGCATGTTCACGCATGTAGTTGAAACAAAATCAACATAGCCTTCATGATATTTTATGTGCATGGTGGATTATATCCTACTCATGCTTGCATTCGGTGTTGATTAATTTTAATGCATGTTCATGACAATTGTCGCTCTCTAGCTGGTCGCTTCCCAGTCTTTTGCTAGCCTTCCCCTGTACTAAGCGGGAATACTACTTGTGCATCCAAACTCCATAAACCCCAAAGTTATTCCACATGAGTCCACTATACCTACATATATATGGTATCTACCTGCCGTTCCAAGTAAATTTGTATGTGCCAAACTCTAAACCTTCAAATAAATATCCTGTTTTGTATGCTCGAATAGCTCATGTATCAACTAGGGTTGTCGTATCTTCCATGTTAGGCGGGTTATTCTCAAGAGGAGTGGACTCCGCTCCTCACTCATGAGATAAAGGGCTGGTCACCGGGATGCCCAGTCCCATGCTTTATGCAAACTAAATCAAAATAATTGCAAACAAAACTCCCCCTGGGACTCTTGTTAGTTGGAGGCACTTGTTGTTTCGAGCAAGCCATGGATTGATGTTTGTTGGTGGAAGGGGGAGTATAAACTTTACCATTCTGTTTGGGAACCGCCTATAATGTGTGTAGCATGGAAGATATCGCCATCTCTTGGTTGTTACGTTGACAATGAAAGTATACGGCTCAAAATATTATTCACCTCTATTTCAAAACCGAGCTCTGGCACCTCTACAAATCCCTGCTTCCCTCTGCGAAGGGCCTATCTATTTACTTTTATGCCAAGTCATCATCCTCTTATTAAAAAGCACTAGTAGGAGAGCACCGCGGTCATTTGAATTCATTACTGTTAATTTACATTGAGTATGACTTGACTAGATACCTTTTACCATGAATTACAATGTCTAGTCAGTCCTTGGTCTTTAAAGGTGTTCTGCATTTATGTTTTGCGGTCTCAGAAAGGGCTAGCGAGATACCACCTTGTTATATTATATTATGATTATTTTGAGAAAGTGTTGTCATCCGAGATTTATTATTATTGCTCGCTAGTTGATTATGCTATTGATATGAGTAAACTTGAGACCTAAGCGTTATTGCGAATGTGTTTAGTTATAATCTTTGCTGAAAACTTGAATGTTGGCTTTACATATTTACAACAACAAGAGCAAACAGAGTTTGTAAAAGTTTTTATTTATCACTTTCAGTTTGTCAACTAAATTGCTTGAGGACAAGCAAAGGTTTAAGCTTGGGGGAGTTGATACGTCTCTGTCGTATCTACTTTTCCAAACACTTTTGCCCTTGTTTTGGACTCTAACTTGCATTATTTGAATGGAACTAACCCGGACTGACGTTGATTTCAGCAGAATTACCATGGTGTTATTCATGTGGAAAAACAAACGTTCTCGGAATGACCTGAAACTTCACGGAGCAACTTTTTGGAAAATATAAAAAATACCTACAAAAGATGAAGTCCAAGGGGCCCACCACCTGTCCACGAGAGTGGGGGCGCGCGCCCCTACCTCGTGGGCCCCCTGGTGCCTCTCCGACTCCAACTCCAACTCTATATATTGTGTTTCCGGGAGAAAAAATCAGAGAGAAGAATTCATTGCGTTTGACGATACAGAGCCACCGCCAAGCCCTAAAACCTCTCGGGAGGGCTGGTCTGGAGTCCGTTCGGGGCTCCGGAGAGGGGAACCCGTCGCCATCGTCATCATCAACCATCCTCCATCACCAATTTCATGATGCTCACCACCGTGCGTGAATAATTCCATCGTAGGCTTGCTGGACGGTGATGGGTTGGATGGGATCTATCATGTAATCGAGTTAATTTTGTTAGGGTTTGATCCCTAGTATCCACTATGTTCTGAGATTGATGTTGCTATGACTTTGCTATGCTTAATGCTTGTCACTAGGGCCCGAGTGCCATGATTTCAGATCTGAACCTATTATGTTTTCATCAATATATGAGAGTTCTTGATCCTATCTTGCAAGTCTATAGTCACCTATTATGTGTTATGGTCCGTTAACCCCGAAGTGACAATAATCAGGATACTTACCGGTGATGACCGTAGTTTGAGGAGTTCATGTATTCACTATGTGTTAATGCTTTGTTCCGGTACTCTATTAAAAGGAGGCCTTAATATCCCTTAGTTTCCGTAAGGACCCCGCTGCCACGGGAGGGTAGGACAAAAGATGTCATGCAAGTTCTTTTCCATAAGCACGTATAACTATATTCGGAATACATGCCTACATTACATTGATGAACTGGAGCTAGTTCTGTGTCACCCTAGGTTATGATTGTTACATGATGAACCACATCTGGCATAATTCTCCATCACTGATCAATTGCCTACGAGCTTTCCATATATTGTTCTTCGCTTATTTACTTTTCTGTTGCTATTGCTATCATCACTACAAAATACCAAAAACATTCCTTTTACTACTATTACCTTTTGCTACCGTTACCATTACTATCATATTACTTTGCTACTAAACACTTTGCTGCAGATACTAAGTTTCCAGGTGTGGTTGAATTGACAACTCAGCTGCTAATACTTGAGAATATTCTTTGGCTCCTCTTGTGTCGAATCAATAAATTTGGGTTGAATACTTTACCCTCGAAAACTGTTGCGATCCCCTATACTTGTGGGTTATCACTTTGTCGGTCAAACCGCATAACAACATACGTTGTTCCCTTTGTCATCAGTATGTTACTTGCCCGAGATTCGATCGTCGGTATCTCACTACCTAGCTCAATCTCGTTACCGGCAAGTCTCTTTACTCGTTCTGTAATGCATCATTTCGTAACTAACTCATTTGTCACATTGATTGCAAGGCTTATAGTGATGTGCATTACTAAGAGGGCCCAGAGATACCTCTCCAGCAATCGGAGTGACAAATCCTAATCTTGATCTATGCCAATTCAACAAGTACCATCGGAGACACCTGTAGAGCACCTTTATAATCACCCAGTTATGCTGTGATGTTTGGTAGCACACAAAGTGTTCCTCTGGTATTCGGGAGTTGCATAATCTCATAGTCATAGGAACATGTATAAGTCATGAAGAAAGCAATAGCAACAAACTAAACGGTCATCGTGCTAAGCTAACGGATGGGTCAAGTCAGTCACACCATTCTACTAATGATGTGATCTCGTTGATCAAATGACAACTCATGTCTATGGATAGGAAACTCAACCATCTTTGATCAACGAGCTAGTCAAGTAGAGGCATACTAGTGACACTATGTTTTTCTATGTATTCACACATGTATTATGTTTCCGGTTAATACAATTCTAGCATGAATAATAAACATTTATCATGATATGAGGAAATAAATAATAACTTTATTATTTCCTCTAGGGCATATTTCCTTCAAGCGGAAGCATTTAGTAAAGCGGTTGATGTAGTCAAACGTCTTCGCGGTCCAATCAATCCAAGCAACGAACGTACGGCACCTCCGTGTGCAGCACACATTCAGCACGATGACGTCCCTCGAGCTCTTTATCCAGTTGAGGACGATGGACAGTTCTGTTATCATGACGGCATGTTGACGGTGATGATGAAGTTATCAGCGCAGGGCTTCGCCTAAGCACTACGACGATATGACCGAGGTGTGTAACTATGGAGGGGGCACCGCACACAGCTAAGAGACGACTTGGTGTGCCTTTGGGGTGCCCCCTCCCACGTATATAAAGGAGGGGGAAGAGGAGGCTGGCCCAAGGGGGGGCGCGCCAAAGGGGGGAGTCCTACTTGGACTCCCAGTCCAAGTAGGATTCGCCCCCCCCTTTCCTATTCCAACAAGGAGAAGGAGGGAAAGAGGAAGAGGGGAGAAGGAAAGAGGGGGACGCTGCCCCCTCCTAGTCCAATTCGGACCAGCAATGGGGGGGCCACCCCTTGAGGCCCTTCTCTCCTTCCCCCTAAAGCCCATTAAGGCCCACTACTTCCCCGGGGGGTTCCGGTAACCTCCCGGTACTCCGAAAAATACCCAAAACACTTCGGGACCATTCCGGTGTCCGAATATAACCTTCCAATATATTGATCTTTACCTCTCGACCATTTCGAGAATCCTCGTCATGTCCGTGATCTCATCCGGGACTCCAAACAAACTTCGGTCAACAAATCACATAACTCATAATACAAATCGTCATCGAACGTTAAGTGTGCGGACCCTACGGGTTCGAGAACTATGTAGACATGACCGAGACACATCTCCGATCAATAACCAATAGCGGAACCTGGATGCTCACATTGGCTCCTACATATTCTATGAAGATCTTTACCGGTCAAACCGCATAACAACATACGTTATTCCCTTTGTCATCGGTATGTTACTTGCCCGAGATTCGATCATCGGTATCATCATACCTAGTTCAATCTCGTTACCGGCAAGTCTATTTACTCATTCCGTAATGCATTGTCCAGTAACTAACTCATTAGTCACATTGCTTGCAAGACTCATAGTAATGTACATTACCGAGAGGGCCCAGAGATACCTTTCCGATACTCGGAGTGACAAATCCTAATCTCGATCTATGCCAACTCAACAAACACCATCGGAGACACCTATAGATCATCTTTATAACCACCCAGTTATGTTGTGACGTTTGATAGCACACAAGGTTTTCCTCTAGTATTCGGGAGTTGCATAATCTCATAGTCATAGGAACATGTATAAGTCATGAAGAAAGCAATAGCAATAAAACTAAATGATCATTATGCTAAGCTAACATATGGGTCTTGTCCATCACATCATTCTCTAATAATGTGATCCCGTTCATCAAATGACAACACATGTCTATGGTTAGGAAACTTAACCATCTTTGATTAACGAGCTAGTCAAGTAGAGGCATACTAGGGACATTCTATTTGTCTATGTATTCACACATGTACTAAGTTTCCGGTTAATACAATTCTAGCATGAATAATAAATATTTATCATGATATAAGGAAATATAAATAACAACTTTATTATTGCCTCTAGGGCATATTTCCTTCACTACCATCCCAGACCTCAAAAATAGGCTTAGAAATCTAGTTACAGATGTTATACAGTGGCCAAAACTGGACAGCAAGAGGGGAAGAACCAAACCACATATCTTTCTAAAATCTTATTCTATTATCATCACCTACTTGCCATCGATATCCAAATTTAACAGGTTGAGCTACACTCATCACGCCTTTCCAGAATATGTAGGAGTTGTTTATAGAGTTGTTGAAGATGTTTGGCTTCTCAGTATTGTACTTAAAGTTCACAATATCTTTCCAAAGTTTCCTCCCTCCATCATAATATCTCTCAATCCAGGAACCAAGGATATAATTATTTAACTCTCGGAGATTAGGAATACCTAAACCCCCGAAATCTTTTTTCATACAAACAAGACCCAAGTTAGCTAGGTGTATTTTCCTATAACCTTCAAAGTCATTCCACAAGGAATTGGCCTTTTGGGTGTTAATCAGCTCTATGATCCATTTTGGGAATTTGAAGAAGGACAACACGCAAACCAAGATACTAGCAAGGCAGGCTTGAATAAGGATCAACCTGCCTTTACAAGAGAGCAGCTTGCCCCAACACCCAACTATATATCCTTTTGATAATCTTATCAATTAGGGGTTGGATGTCTTCAGCTATCCTTTTGATGATCTTATCAATTAGGTGCTGGATATATTCCCTCCTCAACTCATCATAGTGGAGGGGATTGCCTGGGTATTTAATTGGGGAATGACCCAATTTACAATCAAGGACCTCAGCAAATAGTTGTGTCTCTACTTCAGACATATTTATGGGGATCAATTCACTCTCATTATAATTGATCTTCATCCTGGAGACATGTTCAAACTAGGTAAGTACAATTTTAAGATTAGTAGCCTTATATAGGTCCTTCTCTGGAAAGAGGATTGTGTCATCTGCATATTAGAGGCAAATGATCCCACCAATATAGACTGCAAGACACAAACCATTAATTAACCCTCCAGCTGATGCCTTAACTAGCATTTTGGAGAGAACATCCACTACCAGGTTAAAAAGGAGAGGGGAATGGAGGTCCCCATGTCTCAGTCATGTACTAGTTGTGAAGGAATCACCGTCACAACCATTAATCTCAACCCCCACAGAACCCCCTCTGGTGACAACCTAAATCGAAGATGTCCATTTGCTTCCCAAAGCCCATATATATGTTTTAGCAGTTCTATCAAAAAATCTAGGTTAAAAAATCAAATGCTTTCTCATATTCCAACTTAAGGACTAGACACTGCTCTTTGCTAGAATGGACAGAGCGTAAGACTTCATGTGCTGTGACAACACTTTGTAAAAATGTATTTGCCCTTCAAAATACCAGATTGGTTGCAAGCAATCGGTCTTTGCATAAGAAAACTAAGTCTATTAGTTAAAACCTTAGAAAAAATTTCAAACTACTATTAAGAAATCTTATAGGCCCGAACTTTTTCATGGTAGTAGCTTCTACCTCCTTTGCAATCAAGGAAAGCATAGAAAAATTCAGTTGATAGATATCTTGCTTGATTAGATCCCAGAAATGCTGGTAAAAGAAGAAAGTGATCCCATCAAGTCCAAGGGCTCCACCAGCATAGGAGCCAAATACTGCTTTTTTAATTTCCTCCTCGGAAAAAGGGAATTGCTGTATATCATTCTCAGTAAAGGAAACTGTTTCCTCGGCAGAAAAGAACTCTTTGTTGAGAAGCATTTTTTTCTCTTGTTAAAAAGGATTTTATAAAAAGTAGTAGCTACTTTAAAGATGTCAACGGTCTTAGTGAAAGGACCACCTAGAGAGTGAATAAAAGTTTTCATTCTTCTCCGGTTGACCACTACATGAAAAAATATGCAGTATTCTTGTCACCTTCTTTGATGTCCTTATCTCTGAATTTCCGCGTAGCTTTGACCTCCTTGTCGAGATGATGAGCTTGTAATTCTAATTGAATCTCTTTTAATCTACTTTGCTCTTGGTCAGAGAGTTTAGAGGTTCCAGCCTTGACATCTAATCTATCAAATTCCTCCACCAACTCTTTCTTGAACTTCCTAAGTTCAGCTTCTATATCGCAAATCCACCCTTTGGTGATTTTCCTAGGACTCCTAATTTTGTCTTGCCAGATATCAATGGATGACTTCCCATGAGCAGGAGCCTTCCAAATTTTCCCTAATAATTCCTCAAAATCATTCCTATGGAGCCACCATTTCTCAAACTTGGTACTATTAGATTTAGCTTGTCTCCCTAAGCCAGATTCCTAAATAATGGGAGTATGATCACTACCCAATCTAGGGATGGCAGTACAAGAGGCTAGTGAAAAAAAAACTTTTCTAGCTCTATGTCAACGAAAAGTCTATCAATGGTAATGTTAGTCTGGTTGTTAGCCCAAGTAAATATCCTAGAAGAGGTGAATGATTTTTTTTCTATTTTCTTTGCTATACAAGGCTATTATTATGAGAGTTTGAATTGATTCAGATTAATTATGAAGATGTGACCGGAGATATCATTTCAAGAAATACTCGAAGGGTGCTGTTTTTTTGTAGAAAATGAGGCCAGTTTATAAATTTATTGCTCTAGTACTATATTTTCTATTTTACCATTAGTATTTGATATATTTCCTAAATATTGTACCAAATAAGACATGTTTGAAGTTATATAATTAAGTGGGGGTATGCTTTACTTATATTGGTTCTTCAGTTAAATGGTTTAAAAAAATCCTATGTTGATTTTTGTCCTGGGCCCTCAAATTTCTAGAGACGGCCCCAAAAGGGTTTTGACCATGGCTCCACATTTTCCACAACAAAAAGTATAAACATGCATTGATACATATATAACACACTCAAGCTAGTGAACTTTAGCTAAAATGAACAAACAATTATACATCAGTACGTGTGCACATACCCTAAACAAAGGATGTGTATTAACTTCTTAATTCCAGGTCAAACAATGACAGTTTTTTGCCCGTGTGTGGATGTGGCCAGACAGACGGTCAGTAGTTATCGTCACCATCATTACCACTGTTTGGGAGATACGAATTGTCGCCGAAGTGCACATGGTCATTTAATCCGTATCTCAACGAGTCCCACGTCGAGAACCCGTCGCCTCCGCCATCGGTTGTAGACGGCGGCGCTGGCAGCCCCTCGGTCGAAAACGACGACGACGACGCAGCTGGCGGCAGCTCGGAAGGGAACGTACACTGTTCGTGCTGCTGGCTATTGGAATCAAAGCTCAGCATCATGGACGGCCACCCAGGTGCCGCAGGCTGCTGGTAATGCCGTTCCTGCTCCATCCGGTGCGCGTCCCGGTGGCCTGCGCCGGTGGAATCGAACCTCAGAAATAGTGCGTCGCCAGTTGCCGGCGCCGGCAGCTCGGCCACGACATCTGGAGTTGGGACGGGCGCGGTGTTGCACGTGTGCTCGTACGTGTAGGTGACCTTGAACAGTGGTGGGTCCTCGTGGTTCTCCTGTTGCACCAGCTTTGAGGCAAGGCATTGCTTGTCTTCACGGTAAGAGCATCTGTAATAAAGCCTGCATATTGCCGTTTACATGCATGCGTGTTATTTCGATGGTAGTGAAAGTTAGCTTAATTTGTACTCCCTCCGCACAAATATAAGATGTTCTAACATTTTTTCTGAACAGGTAGTGTGTCTGTTCATTCATTTCACTTCATATGTAGTTCATATTGAAATATTGAAAACATCTTATATTTGTGAACGGAGGAAGTACCATAGCAAGGGCCTATCTACACAACTTCTTTCACAGAAACACCAGTTTTACAGATAGGAAAATACAACGTCACACCAACCACAAAACCTAAGTCACAGTTTCTTCAGTTTAGTTGATGCCCTATATAACTTCGGTTCAGGGATGACCTTCCTGAAAAATATCTTTTCGGTCTATAATGCCACTAGTCAACATTTTTTCTGGAGAGTCTATATCACAGTCGACAAAGAATTAACTAATTTCCCATTTTTACCAAATTATTCATATAAATATAAGAAATTTTTTCTGTGTATCTTTTTCATTTGTCTACAATGTTGTGTCGACCGACTGAGAATTAGTTGATGTTACAAATATGTTCATACTTTACTCTAAGAAAAAGGCTGTTCGCCATCTGTCGTGGTAATTTGTTTATCTAGTGCAAAGATTTATAGTGTTTGTTCTCAAAGTTTAGAAAATATAAAATAATGCACGGACATCCATTCAGATTGAGATAGAACTAATAAATTCTCAGACGTTAGATGGTAATCAATACACTGGTAAATTACCTTGGGAAGACAGAGTCCTTGATGTTTTTCTGGCCATACTTTCTCCACAGGTGACCGTCAAAATGAGGTGTGAACGTATGTTTGACCCATGAAGGTCTGTCTTTCCTGCAGCAATATGTATTTCAGACTATATATGTCAAACGGAGGGCGAGTCAGGATTATCATGGCTCATAATTCATGGTAGACTTGTAAATTGTCCAAAATTTGTAAAGCATGAAGCAAGCTTAGTATGTGCTGAAACACATAGTAAATGAGAACTAGAATGGCAGATCTAGGACAAAAATAACGTGGACTTAACACATACCCTCCCACATACAGAAGGCTTTATGCTAGAACAAATATGCCTGTAATAACTAGCAGAGCAAACTTTATACATATGTAGCTTAACTGGAAATGGACTCTAGAATATTGATGCACCGATCAATGTAATATACAGTTGGTCATTGCAACCACAATGGAGGCATTGTGAGGGCCCAAGCCAATGAAGGCCCAATCTGGGGTGTTCACGTAAGAGCTCAAGAATAGGTTCTCGAAAAGCACCACCAAATTGTAATGCCCGATGTTGACATCCCAGCTTGCCTAGCCCGCACCACCATCCTATCCAACCTAGATAAACTGTAGTAGGGAAAGAATGACAAAAGAGCCGACAACGACTAAGGGAAGACACACCACACCAACATGGTGGTGACAAGGCCAATGAGACCTCATACTCGAGTTTCCCGATACATATCTAAAGAAGGATTCCAATGATCACAAAGGTTCGAATATTAGCCAATCAAGACAAGGTGCCTCTAGGATGACATTGTTATTTCAACACAACGCAATAATATGTTTGGGTGGAAGATGTTGCCAATGCAAGCCAATCCATCAAACTCGGCGCGCACTCACCATGAATGTCTATTAAGAGAACTATAGATCCAATCCACGGGATCCGCCATCAATCAATACTCATCCATACCTGATAGTAGTAGGTGAGCATCCTAGAAAAAAAACCACCCGGATATTCTAATATGGCCAATCAGCTACCATCTCCAAGCCCAGAGGAACCATCCCATGGCCATTTTGCTTAGTGGAGGAGACCTCGCATGACGAAGAATGGCCCTAGTCCACCAGTGCTACTTTTGCTAAAGGAAGGAGACATGGGCAATGGAAGACGAGCAAGGCTTTGGGCTAGAAAGGGGCCTTGTCATCATTATCCAACACACGATGGCTCTGCGGTGGTGGAAGAAGTCAGGAGTCTCAAGAGTCGCCTTTGACGACCCAGAAGGCAGGCAGCCATCTATTTTTACCTAGATTTTCATTTAACTATGACTTTGCGGCTTCTCTAAAGATGGGAATGGGATGAAGGTACCCAATGGGACATTGGCCCGACCTGAAATTCCAAGGCCAATGGGTCCTTTGGGTCGGCTTCTTGAAAACTAGGGCAAGGGAGTTAGTCACCACTGGTCCATTATGGCTAGAGGCTCGGCCGATTTTCGGTTGTCAAGGTTTGTAATATGTTGTTACAATAACATTTGCCTTGCAAAGTTGTCAGCTTTCTGCTTATAGAAAAAATTCAAACTATTGAACCAATATTGCTAGTGTTCTAGAGTTGCAAATATGCTAACTTGAGAGGTTAATGGTTCATAGTAGAAAATGGAGCAAAGTTGCATATGTGTCTTCTTTTCATTGAACAAATGAACTCTACATATAACTTGCTAGGAAATTCTGGTTTCTAAGTGACATTGTTGTGTAACCGATTCTTGTTTTAGTAGTACAAATCAAGTATTTATGTGGGTCGGACCATATGGCCAAATGGGACATGTGGCTAGTCTTTACTAGACCATTGGGTCGGCTCCATGTCCCTAGACAGAGGAGAGGGGGCCAATAGGGACTGGGTCTGCCGGAGTGGGTCGGCCCATTTTGATTCTTAGGCTGCTCATAGTGATGCAAGTGTGGCCCGCTTACCCCGCTAACTATGCCATTTGTGTATCAATGGTCAATATTTATACTACAGTGTAGTACGACACGGACAAGCGGTGTGCGTCCTGCATCCCTTGGTACTCTTCTTCTCAAACTTTGTATATGTTGGGGCGAAAGTGAACCAACGGTATATCCTACTATGCTCTTGTGTGTTATTGCCACGTATATCTTGTTGACTTTTTGGACCTACATGGTTGATCAACAAGACAAGAAGCCTCAATTGCAGGATGGGCACAAGCATACCCTAACCTTATATCTATGTGTGGCTATGAAAAATGCATGATTTTCTCCCCAAAGAAGTTACGCAGTTAAGGCTCCCTTTGGAACAAAGGAAAACCGTAGGAATTATGGACGATTGAATTCTTAGAGGAGAAGTTCCTGCTGCACTGTTTAGAATAAAGGAATGGATCACCAAGATTCACTAAGTCCACCAACTGATTTATTGGGTAATGAAGGAAATGATACTTTGAAATGTCCATATAGTTTATAAAATAATTAGAAACTAATACTTGTTAGGAAATTTGGGTAGTATGAGAAATGAGAACCACTAGTATAGTAATGTAAACCATGCTCGACATGTTTTATAGGGAATGCACCCTTGTGGCTTTTTCGTTTCTGTTCATCCTTTTGGAAAGGAAAGCATATACTTGAGTCATAAAATACTATTCAGGACAGTGCTGCAATATCAGAAAGAGGACCATGTGTTGTGACTGTAGTCATTGTTTTCTCTCATATCCATGCTTAAAATGTGCATGCATAAAGCGCTTCAGTTTAGTAATAGCAGTAGCTTCTCAAGAAAATGGAACCCTCCACTAAGGAAAAGATGTAAGCACAGGTAAAGCAAATCAAAGGGAAGGAAATATGACTTCGGCCCGAAGTTTCCAAATTAAATGCGCATGCTTCATCAAAGGAGGATGTGCATATTTTTGGGGAATATGGAGTTACTAGTAAAAAGGAAGAATGAATACAGCAGCATTCCACTGCATGTATTTATATACTTTGTAATTATAGTATATGATGATGTACAAATGCGAAAGAAAAGAAGTAAACAGATAAAAACTACTAGGTACTTCCAGTAATGGCTACCATAATAATCTGGTTCAGCTTTCAGCAGTTCATCCCATGAAATATAGCTCGACCCAGAATGTTGTTTTAGTCTAGGTTCAACTATCGCTCTCAATCATCAGTGTTTTGGGAGTTTATTAACCTGCAGTAAACCATTAAATCCAAGTTGTAATAATATAGTACATCCTGTTAAACATTCCAGTTCTAGCTAGAGCCTATTTGTCTAGTGCCACCTGTTTCTGAACATGTATGTCAATGTTCCCTCTCCTTAATTTTACAAAATCTTACCCATATTGGCATACAACCGAGGAGGGCACAGTACAGAAATGAGTATGCACGTTTTGACAGATTCAATACGCGTACAAACGGGAGAAAGCTCACACCGAGCAACACAAAGAGTGCAAATCAACACGCATTTCAGGATCTGCTTCAGAATGAACACTTGCTATAGAGGGGAGTTTCCGTACCTTCTCTTTCGGCTATCGCGGCGCGAGGACTCCGGCGGGGAGAGGCCGAAGACGCCCCCGGGAGCGCTGTAGGACGCGGACGCAGAACCCATGGCTTCCTGCGCGCGTGGATCCTCGAAGTCAAACGACTCCCCCTTCGGAGGCGGTGACGCCATTGGATGGCCTGGTCTTTGCACAACGAGGTGGTGGAGATAATAGCAGCTCGCAAGAAGCGCAGCAGGTATATGTGGGAAACTGAGAAGATGGGGTAGCCACCTATGTCGTTTTCGAGCTGCTGCTCGCCGCAGGAGGGCTTTAAATTTTTAGGAGGCAGCGAGCTCAATGGCCGTGGAGTGCATAGTACAGACTCGATCAATATATTACGGTTTAGTTTTGTTGCGGGGTCATGAGGCTTTGCAGGGTCTTTTCATATGTTTAATGTTTCCACACATAATAGATTCGAGACGATGACTCTGCCGCCAATTATGGATTAATCATGGGCTTATTTTTCTCAGTACTGACTGTAGACACATATATATACATTTTGTCTGTGATAAATAGCGTTTGTTTTCTTCAAATGTTTTCTTTAGTACTATGATTGAGCTCGGTTCCCTTTGGCATTCACGATCAAGCATCAATCTTACGTGGGCGAGTGGGGTGGGATGCGTGCGTGTTTGATTATGGGCAAATTGCAGCAAAGGAGGCACAGAAGATGGGTGCCAGCCGATTAGATGTATTGCCAGTTGGGACTAGATTAGTGAGGCCGTTGTTAATCGGGCACAGTGGAGGCTACTAATCCCGAGCCACCCCACGTTTCGGTGCAGTTTGTAACAATTTGCTGCAATTTGCTGAGAGTCCAGCTAGTTCCATCAGAGAGAACTTGCTGACAAGATCTGACCTGATCTAATCTGATGCCAGCAGAGCAATTCTTTTTCCCCAAACGGGCCAGCAGAGCATTAAATGGATGCATCTTCACAACCTCTTGTCTGACTGACTGTCTAAGTTAAGGGTAGATTTATAGTTCCGGTGAATACGGGGGTAGCTAAATGGGAGATTCAGTCCATGTCCTCCTTAGGACTTTGCACCGTTAATTGTTCTTGAATCATGATTGTTATACACTACCACACAGTATATGGTACGTACTTGTTCATGTATTAGTTGTATTTCATTGATTTTTAGTAACGGATATGGACTCGTTATAGGGGTATGACACCAAACTGATCTTAGCCGCCAGTGAAACCCTAACGGTGCATGCCCCCATGCTTCTCCTCCTCTCTCTTTCCCCTCAATGCCACCGAAGAACACTTGCCGACGGCGACTCGCGTGGGGTGGTGGTTGATACCAGAAGGGCCGCCCAGGCGCAGATCGATTTGGTGGCGACGCTCCTCACCTGCGCGATGGGGGTAGCCGGTGGTGCGCCAGGCAACTTTGGAGCCAACGACAGGGTAGTTAGGCTCTAGGCTAGGGAGTCGACGTATGCATCCGAGAATGGTAGAAGTGGTGGTGGCTACCGATCTTCATCCCCACCCCTCCCACTCCTAGCGACGAGGCTGGATGGTAGTGCAAAAGTGGTTGGATACAAGGAGGTGAGGTCCTCAGCCTCCTTCCAACGTTTTCTCCAATGGCATGGACGAGTCACGGGCCCTCTCAGTGCCTGGTCCCGCTAGCGAGAAGGCGTCATCCAATAGAGAGGTTGTTGCGAGTGATGGTTCCAACAAAATGTATGCAAATTCTCCCATTGAAAACACATGATCTCGCCTCCGAAGAGATAATGTAGAACTGCACGCACCAACGGGTTCACCCAAAAGCTCAAGCTGATAGGAAATGTGGGCCATGCATTTATACGTCAACACTTTTCCTCACGTGTGGCTCTCTCAGACCTAAAAGTGGACCAAATTGGGCTGTAATTTTAATTGCACTAACTGGGACTTGAATTTCAAGACCTCTTTGCTTCGATGCCATCGTAGAACTGCACACACCAGTCAGTTCACCCAAAAGCTCAAACTGATGGGAAATATGGGCTATGCATTTATACATCAACATATTTTTTTTAGATAAAAGGCCTTGGCCCGGCTTTATAAATAAAGCCACACGGCAGCGTCACAGACCCGAACACCCAAACAGATAACTAGAACCGCGAATCCATCGACCAAAGCCTAGAGCAGGCGAAAGAAGATCCAGAGCGATACATGGCACCCTGCCATACACGGCGCGCAGGCCGTAGGGGAAAGACGACTACGACCAAACCGATAAAACCACCGCAACAGAGATCAGGCGTTAGGTCCCAGCCCGGAGAAGAAGGATGCCGAAGCCCGAATTTTGGCGATGAGCACGTCCAGGGCATCCCGATCGTCTTCTTTAGTCAATAATCTTCACTGCTGCAATAAGATACAAGATTTGAAAAGAACGTCAACAGGTTTAGATGGAAAGATATGCTCGATAGTAAATTTATTCCTAGTAGTCCAAAGGGACCAACATAAGGCACCCAAGCCAACCCAGAACACCCTCTTGGTGACCCCAACCAAAACCTTGGCTAGTGTTCTAAGCTCAGAGAAGGACGAGGGATTCCAAGAGACCTGAAGCCAAGATCTGACGCAACTCCAAACAAACTTAGCCAAGACACAATGGAAAAAGATGTGGTCCGTGTTTTCCAGAGCACCACAAAGGCGACAGAACTCTGATCCCGGACCATTGCGCTTGCGAATCTGATCAGCCGCAGGAAGGCGGCCTCTGAAGGCTTGCCAAAGAAATATCTTAATCTTAGGAGGCACTTTAGACTTCCAGATGTTAGTAAATCTATTCGAGGGGGTACCTCCGATAAGCCTAGAGTAAAGAGACTTGACCGAAAACCTGCCAGAAGACGAATGAGGCCAAATTACAGAATCCGGAGCCTTCGAGAGCACGGGGAAGAGGGCAGAAAGATTTTGCCAATCCTCCAACTCTTCAGGAGACAGGGAACGGCGAAAAGCCAGGTCCCAGTTATTATCCGCCACCTCCGCGATGGAGATGTCCGGCTTAGGACAGTAGGAAAACAAAACCGGGAATTGAGTAGCCAGAGGAGCATCTCCACACCACCAATCCCGCCAAAAACGAACAGAACTACCATTTCCCACGATAAACTTAACATGCTCCAAAAAAATTGGTCTAACTTTGACAAGGTTCTTCCAGAATTGAGACCCACGTCTAGCAGAAGCAAACAGGGGGCTAGATTGAGGGAAATACTTGGCCTTGAGGATAGAATACCAAAGAGAGTCGGCCCCAGTAGTCATAATTTTCCACCACCATTTAATTAATAATCATTTGTTCATCACCAACGTATTAATAATGCCTAAACCCCCAAGGTTCTTAGGCCGACACATAAGCTGCCACTTGATTAATCTATATTTCCGCTTATTATCTGCCGCATTCCAATAGAAGGCACCCCTGTGTTTGTCAAAGCCGGCGTGAATACCAGCTGAAAGGAGATAGAAACCCATAAGGAACATCGGTAGGGCTGAGAGACAGGAGTTGATTAAGGCCACCTTGCCAGCATTAGTATTGTATCTACCGCGCCATGGAAGGACCCTGTTACCCACTTTAGCTACAGCCGGGGCAAAATCCTTAGCAAGAAGTTTAAAAGGAGAAATTGGGAGGCCTAGATATTGTATTCACACCAGTAAATAGAACCTCACTCTTGGAGAAGTTAATCTTCAATCCAGAGACCGCTTCGAAGCAAAGAAGGATGAATTACAAATTTGCAATACACGCATCATCCAATTCAACCATAATGATCGTATCGTCGGCATACTGAAGGTGAGAGACCCCTTCCGGAAGGAGATGAGAGACCACCGGACTAATGTGACCACATTGAGTCGCCCTCACGAGAATACAGGAAGAGGCATCGGCCACAAAATTGAAAAGGACAGGGGAAGCCGGATCCCCTTGATGAAGTCCCCTGCCATTGGCAAAAAAATTACTAATATGCCCATTCACCAAAACGGCAGTTGGCCCCCAGTGACCAACTGCATGATACGATGCACGTAAGCTGCATCAAAACCTTTCGCGAGCAAGACCTACTTAAGAAAAGATCAGCTGACCGAGTCGTATGCTTTTTCAAAGTCTAACTTAAGAATAACCGCTTTAGAGCCCCGAGAATTTAGGTCATGCACAATTTCGTGCAAAGAGAGGATACCATCTAAAATAAACCGACCCTTAATGAAAGAAGATTGGAAGGGACTAATAAATCTATGAGCAACCGGAGAAAGGCGGTTCGCGAAGCCCTTAGCTGGGAATTTGGCAAAATTATTAATCAGAGCAATAGGACGAAATTGAGAGATTAGTTCAGCCCCCTTGACCTTGGGAATCAGAGAAATGACAGCATAGTTCAAGCGGGAAATATCGATATAGCCAAGGCAAAATCCCTATATGACATTGCAAACCAGCTGCTTTAACTGAGGCCAGAATTTTCGAAAAAAAGGAATAGAAAAGTCGTCAGGCCCAGAGGCCGCATTAGGGTTAGCGGAGTTAACTATGTCCCAGACTTCCTGATCAGAAAGGGGGATCATCAACGCGACATTGTTCTCGGCCGAAACTTTTAAACCCATGTTCCAGAGAGAAGGGGAGATCAAGAGGCCCGAAGGAGGTTTCGCCTCAAGCAAAGTAGAGAAGAAGTCCCGCACGTGATTCATAATAACAGATTGGTCCGAAGACCGCACCCCATTGATGATCAGATTGTTGATACCACAACGCCTCCTCCGACCGTTTGCAATGGCAAAAAAATATGCAGTGGGGGAATCGCCCTTTAGCATCCAATTAAGCATGCCCCGCTGTCGCCAATACACCTCAGCCTGACGGTGCAGCTGTAGTAAGGCAGCCTCGAGGTTATACCTCACAGACCAACCATCCTCGGAAAGCCCAACAGAGTTAGCAGTCAAGTCTAGTGCCAAGATTTGGGTCTCGAGGAAATCTTTGGAGCGACGATCCTCCGCCACACGGTTGCGGGACCAGCCTCTAAGGAACTTACGCAGGTTGTAGGAGCAAGAATGCCAGTCATCCAGAGGACCGAAAGAGCGCGAATTAGAGGAGAGCAGATGAGATATCTTCACAGCAATCATATCACAAAAACCATCCACGAGCAACCAGGAGGCATCAAACTGAAATCTGGCCGGAGGTCTAAGGTTAACAGAACCGTCGTCAACAATGACAGGGGTATGGTCAGAGCCAACAATACATTTGGCACCAAGGGAGGCCCTAGGAAAGAGGGAGTCCCACCTAGGACATATGAAAACTCTATCAAGCACAGATCTAATAGGATTAATCTGGTGATTAGACCAAGTAAAGCGGGCTCCAACCCGGGGAAGTTCACGAATAGCATTGGAGCTGATAAACTCATTAAAAGTATTCGCTAAAGGCCAGAAGAAGATATCGTTGCTTTTATCAGAAGGGTGGCGAAGAAGGTTAAAATCACCCCCGATAACCATCGGGGGGTTACAAGATTCGATCTTCACAGAAAGTTCATTAAGAAACAGAGGAGCAATAGAATGATCAGCAGGCCCATAAACCACTATTACCTCCATTAGAATATTCCGCGCTTTAAAATAGAGAACAACACTAACCCAAAAGATCCCATGGTCATAAGTAACAACATCGAAGATGTCCTTATTCGAGCCTATCAAAATCCCACCCGAGTGGCCCGAGGAAGGTAAAACATGCCAATCAAATCTATCCATACCCACGATGGCAGAAAGTTCATTAGGGGAAAAGGACTCCTTAAAAGTTTCAACCAACCCCACGAAGTCAATATGGTTCGAGCAGATCAAATCTTTTATTTGGTCACGACGCCCCCTAGTGCTGAACCCTCTAATATTCCAAAATAAAGCTTTCATTTATAAGAAAGATTCTTAATGCGGAGACTAGACCAGCTAGGAGCCACGCAGGTTTTAACTCTTTTAGAAGTGCCCCTCCTGGAGGGACCAGGCTGGGGCTGGCCACTACCAACACCCAGACCCGCCTCCGGACCCAGAGGGTCAATAGATACAGTAGCGTCGGAGGCAACGGCCTCCTTAGCTTTGGCAATGGCCGCCTGAGCAGCCTCGTTAGCCCGAATGATTGCAAGAAGAGAGCTAGGAGAGCCCACATTAGAATCAACCACCACTCCCACATCCGACATGATTTTAAAAAGATGATTATCCGACAAAGTAGGTAGAACCAGACGAACCGGAGAGGAAACACCGGAATGAGTGGGATGAGTACATGGGGTAGGAAGATCCTTCACAGCAGCCCGTTTTTCCGCCCGTTCCAGAACAGAGCCACCCGAGTTGGCCACCCGCTGTCCTTTGCGAGCCGTAGACACCGGCGACCGAATCGCCTGCGACCGAGGCATGGGGGAAGTCGAAGACGGAACAGAGCGAGACATGGACTCGAGCTCCTTGTCGAGGCGACGGCAAACACCGACAGTGGATTGTTTAGAGCCCAGAGAATTCCTACTCTTAGTTGAGAATTTGCGCACCGAGGATTTCTTCTTCCACAGGGACTGGGCACCCACCCCAGCATGCTCAGGGGAGGCAGGGAGATCCTCAATCCCGGAGCGGGTGGGGGAGATCGGGCGGGCCGAGAGGTTGGAGGAGGCACCAGACATGGGGGTAACCGCCACAGACGGAATCTTCAGAGAAGCAACACCAAGAACATCCGCCATGGACTCAGTAGGAGGGATCGCCAGAGACTCCCGAGGGCCAGCACCAGAGGGAGCTTGAGACTGGAACAATTCCCTTTCAGACTCAGCCAAGCCATCCCATTCAGATTGGGTGAAATGAAGATTGGAGCCACCACTCTGGTTGTTACCGCCCATCGATCCATCCCCATCCTTATCGTGTTTATCCGTGGGATTAGAAGGAGGAGAAGGGGGGAGGGGGTTTATAGGCCGCCACCCCCTCCACCCGCACCCTGAGCCTGATACCGTTGGGAGAGGGGAAAACGTCGATCGAACCATGAACACAACTCGGATCCAGGCACCAAATCTTCATCCTAGCAGGGCCAACCTTGGTCAGAGAATCCGAGTACACCTCCACGGGCTTCCCAATTAGAACCCCCACCGCCATGAGAAAATCGGACAAGCGGAGACCAGCTGGTAAATCATCAATGAGCACCCAGACCTGAGAGAGAGGGCCAACCGCCGTACCATTGCAAGTTGCCAGCTTGACCGAGACGAACGGTTGGTTGAGGGGAAGGGTAAAGCTAGTACATGAAGCAATCATCCGCAGGCACTCCTTGGAGGGGAACACCACTGAAAACTCATGGTCAGATATCTGGGCCACTTGACAATCCCATCCAGCCTCATCCCAGATCCGGAGCCCATCGAGTAAGGTCTGGGGAGAGATCTTCTGGTCCCTCACATGAACAATAGCAGCATTCGAAAGCGAGGGGGCCACCTCCAGAGTAGGAAGATCAGAATCAAAAGCAAAAAAGGCACAACCAGGGAGACCCGTGCCAAACTAGAGGAGAGAGGGAGGTTTCAGTCTATTAGTGCAGTTGACCGTGAGGTGACCATCAGATCGGCAGATCAAACAGAAAGGGGGGTTGGTACAGCGAGATTGGAAGTGATTGGGCTTGTGGCAGGCGAAGCAGGTGAGCGCAGAAGGGTTTCTATGCGAGGCAGCGGAGGGGCGAGGATGCGGGAGGGGAGGAGGAGGAGGCAGGATCCCATCCCCCACCCCCGGAGAGGAGGAAGAGCCAGGGAAAGGACCGGGGGGGGCGCCGCGCTGGCCCCACGAAGGAACGAGGCGGCGGACGGGATCCCACCCCCACACCAGCCGGACGAGGAGGAGGAGGGAAACGCCCCGGGGCGGGCGCGCTGCGCCCCGGGGCGGGCACAGGCAAAGAACCCGAGGAAGAAGAACCCCCACCACCAGAAGCCGCCGCCGCCTCCCATGGATCCACCACAGGAGGAGGAGAAGGGCCAGATTCAGACCGCGGAGGCCCAGAGCTAGGGGCGCGCCCCTGCTCCACGCGCCGCGACCAGTCCGGACCAGCAGCCTAGGCCGCACGGTCCCGAGCCGCCTGCTCACGGGCCGCCTGCTTCGACTCCAGCTTGGAGCGGAGCTCAGCCTCGAGCTCCAGGTCCACCGCCGACGAGGGAGACGCCTCATGCGGCCGCTTACAGCCCGACATGGCCTCGCACGACGAGCCCTGAGATTTGTCCATGGAGAGCACCACGGCAAAGGAGAGGAGAAGGGGATGAGGAGGGCTAGATCTGACGAGGCGACGGATGGGAAAGCGATGACAGCGCAGATCTGCAGCGGAAGCCGGAAACCCTAACAGAGGGGGAAGGGAGCCACATGGGATCCATAAGTAGCCGGTCGAGGCAGAGCCCACCTGGGCCCGACGGGTTGAATGGGCCAACGAAGAGGAGCGAGGAGGCGGCACTGTGGGGGACCTAACCGGGCCAAAAGAAATTAGAGGGGGAAAGTCAAAGATAGACGAGAGAGGGGGAGGAGATGGCCCACCTGGAGGGGCAACAGCGAGAGGCCCAACAGGCCCCCTGGAAGGTCCATCCAGCGGCCCAATAGCCAACAGAGCGGTCACCAGATCTAGGTCAAGTGGCATCGACGGCACCAACTGCCCCGGGAGCCCCGCCGCCGGCGGCGCAGCTGACGGGGAAGCACCACAGGAGGAAGATGAAGATGGGAAGCCACCAAGCTCCCCATCAGGGGCGGCACCCAGAAACCCAGAACCAGATGAAGCAGCCGAGCACATACTAGCCCTACCCCGACGGCGAGAAACCCGGATCCAGCCAACACCAGGATCCGCACCAACCAGAGGCCGACCCCTCCCACCAGGAGCAAACTTGCGGGGACGGGGCGCAGGAGGGAGGGCCACTGGCCGTGCCGGAACTGCCGGCGAGCAGCAGGGCGAGGGAGGAGCAGAACACAGTTTGTCATCATCGGAAGCGAGAGCCCAAAAACGAGATCCCAACACAGGTAGAGGAGAGGGGGAAGGGGGGAGAGCACTGGCCCGTAGGCAGGGGAGCGGGGGAGGGGCACAATAGCGAGGGGAGGGGAGGACGCCCGGGCCTCCACTGGCGACGGGGAGGGGGAAGGAGGGACGGAGGAGGGCGGAGAGCGCCACGGGCGGGAGGAGGGGGAGGGAGATAGGAGAGCCATCTTGAAATACATCAACATATAAAAGACAAGGCATTAACAATGTGTGAGTATCATTCCCTTACTGAAGGTTTTGGTTTGAAGATCAACTTCGAAGATGAAAAACTCAAGTTTGCCCTTTGGTAAGTCCATCACCTTTGTCATGCAACAGTCTCTTCTAAATTCTTTTTTTCTATTAGTGTAATTATCATTGTCAACATTTGATTATGCTACATGGTCATAGAGTTTGTGTTAAGTTTGAAAAGATACTACGTGACACATCTGGTTTGGATGATCTCTGATGTTTTTTGAACGATTTATTGAACATAAATGCTAGATTTTAGTCGGTCTTGTTGAAAAAATAGATGTTTTTGCCACAGATAGACAAAAGGAGTGCAAGCTACATGTTACCGCGCACAAGCCCAATGGCACACACGGTGCTAGGATGAGAGCATCTCTAGCCATTCCCATACCATTTAGCTCCTCAAACAACCCCTTAGAACCTAACTCTTCAAATTTAGAGTTAAAGATTTTTGCACTAAGCCCTTCCCCCTAATTCTTTACTTTTAAAAAGGTCAAATTTGCAAAAATACTCATTTCATACATAAATTTAAGCTACATCGGTGCATAATTATGCAATACTGCCACATTAAATGTAAAATTACTCTAATTATACAATTCTACCACTAAATTAGAGCTAAACAAGCTAGGAGGTAAAACTACTCCTCATAGGAGGAGAGCTCGACGACCACCGCCTAGTTAGAGCCCAAGGACTCATGATAGTGGGTTCCCATCGGACTCATTAGAGTCCGATCAGAATCCAGGACATCGGTTGCTCGTCGGACTCATTACAGTAGCCGAGTTTCATCTCAGACCCTGTCCATTGCCGCCAAGGTCGCTCGGTTGCGCTCGAACTCCTTCCTGTCCTCCACCGGTGCCTCAATGGTACCGTGCTCTTCCACCTTATAGAGGTCAGCGAGGATGGGGATGGCTTCGGCATGCTTGGCGGCATAGTACTCCTCCTCAGCCTGGGCGTGGCAGTACTCTCGCTGGGCCTCCTCCAATGAGAGGAATTGTAGCTCACACTGGCCTCCACCTCCTTACCACCGGCATCCACCATCTCCTCATCCTCCTCATACGAGGAGGAGCTCAAATGACATGGACGATGGGAAAGCTACGCACCATGGCAGGGGCACGAGGGGGAGGGTGTGCTTGGGATAGCTCGATACGGTGGTGTCATAGGGGTGGTTGCTACTTCTTGAGCTTGCGTTGGTTTTTCCCTTGAGGAGGAAAGGATGATGCAGCAAAGTAGAGATAAGTATTTTCCTCAGTTAGAGAACCAAGGTATCAATCTAGTAGGAGGTACAAGTAGGTATCCAATCTATGCACCTGCACAAACAATCAAACACTTGTACCCAACATAATAAAGGGGTTGTCAATCCCTTTACGGTCAATTGCAAAGGTCAGATCTGATAGAGATAGTATAAAAGATTGCTAAAACGTAAAACTAAATAAAATTAAATAAATTGCAGCAAGGTACTTTTGATATTTTTGGTTTATAGATCTGAAAATATATGATGGAAAATAGACCCGGGGGCAATAGGTTTCACTCGAGGCTTCTCTCTTGAAGGCAAACAATACGGTGGGTGAACAAATTACTGTCGAGCAATTGACAGAAAAGCGCAAAGATATGACGATATCCAAGGCAATGATTATGCATATAGGCATCACGTCCGTGTCAAGTAGACCGACTCCTGCCGGCATCTACTACTATTACTCTACACATCGACCGCTATCCAGCATGCATTTAGAGTATTAAGTTCATAAAGAACAGAGTAACTATTGGGGAGCTTAGTAATAATTCAAAAAAATTCCTACATGTCACCAAGATCAAACTAGGAGATGCTAGCAACGAGTGAGAGGGAGTGCATCTTCATACCCTTGAAGATCGCTAAGCGGAAGCGTTACAAGAACGTGCTTGATGAAGTCGTACTCGCGGCGATTCAAATCGTGGAAGATCCGATCCAAGCGCCGAGCGGACGGCGCCTCCATGTTCAACACACGTACAGCCCAGGGACGTCTCCTCCTTCTTGATCTAGTAAGGGGGATAAGAAGTTGAGGGAGAACTCTGGCAGCACGACGACGTGGTGGTGGTGGAGCTCGTGGTTCTCCGGCAGGGCTTCGCCAAGCACTATGGACGGGGAGGAGTTGGAGGGGGAGGGCTGCGCCAGGGGAAGGGTGCGGCTGCCCTCCCACCCCCTCACTATTTATAGAGGGAAGGGAAGAGGGTCCGGGCCGGCCCCCTAGATGCATCTAGATGGGGGGTGGCGGCCAGGGCGGGAGACTTGCCCCCCAAGCAGGTGGGAGGCGCCCCCACCCCCTAGGGTTTCCAACCCTAGGCTCCTTGGGCCCTTGGGTGTGCGCACCAGCCCACTAGGGGGCTGGTTCCCACCCATATTCAGCCCATTTGATCCCCGGGGTAGGTGGCCCCACCCGATGGACCCCCGGACACCTTTCGGTGGTCCCGGTACAATACCGATAACCCCGAAACATTTCTGGCGATTGAAACTGGACTTCGCATATATAAATCCTCACCTCCGGACCACTTCGAAACTCCTCGTGACGTCCGGGATCTCATCCGGGACTCCGAACAACTTTTGGTAACCACATACAATTTCCCATTACAACTCTAGCGTCACAGAACCTTAACTGTGTAGACCCTACGGGTTCGGGAACCATGCAGACATGACCGAGAAATCTCTCCGGCCAATAACCAATAGCGGGATATGGATACCCATATTGGCTCCCACATGTTCCACGATGATCTCATCGGATGAACCGCGATATCGAGGATTCAATCAATCTAGTATACAATTCCCTTTGTCTATCGGTATGCTACTTGCCTGAGATTCAATTATCGGTATCCCCATACTCGTTCAATCTCGTTATCGGCAAGTCTCTTTACTCGTTCCGTAACGCATGATCCCGTGGCTAACTCCTTAGTCACATTGAGCTCATTATGATGATACATTACCTAGTGGGCCCAAAGATACCTCTCCGTCATGCGGAGTGACAAATCGTAGTCTTGATTCATGCCAACCCAACAAACACTTTCGGAGATACCTGTAGTGCACCTTTATAGTCACCCAGTTACGTGGTGACGTTTGATACACCCAAAGCATTCCTACGGTATCCAGGAGTTGCAAAATCTCATGGTCTAAGGAAATGATACTTGACATTAGAAAAGCTCTAGCAAATGAACTACATGTTCTTGTGCTATGCTTAGTATTGGGTCTTATCCATCACATCATTCTCCTAATGATGTGATCCTGTTATCAACGACATCCAATGTCCATGGTCAGGAAACCACAACCATCTATTGATCAACAAGCTAGTCAACTAGAGGCTCACTAGGGACATGTTGTGGTCTATGTATTCACACATGTATTATGGCTTTCGGTTAATACAATTATAGCATGAACAATAGACAATTATCATGAACAAGGAAATATAATAATAACTATTTTATTATTGCCCCTAGGGCATATTTCCAACAGTAAGATGACATGATATAGAGGGATAAACTCAAGCAATATGATGAAAACCCGATCTTTTTATCCTTGATGGCAACAATACAATACGTGCCTCACTACCCCTACTATGTCACTTGGTGAGGACACCGCAAGATTGAACCCAAAACTAAGCACCTCTCGCATTGCAAGAAATACCAATCTAGTTGGCCAAACCAAACCGATAATTCGAAGAGAAATACAAAGATATCAAATCATGCATATAAGAATTCAGAGAAGATTCAAATAATATTCATAGATAATCTGATCATAAATCCACAATTCATCGGATCTCGACAAACACATCACAAAACAATATTACATCGGATAGAACTCCAAGAACATCGAGGAGAACATGGTATTGAAGATCATAGAGAGAGAAGAAGCCAGATAGCTACTAGCTATGGACCCGTAGGTCTGAGGCAAACTACTCACACTTCATCAGAAGGGCAATAGGGTTGATGTAGATGCCCTCCATGATCGAATCACCTATGGCTTGTCATCACCTCGTGGGTCTTTTGACTTCATCTCCAAGTCTCGTAGGTGTCTTCTGGTCCAAAAAAATCATTGTAAAGTTTTATTCCGTTTGGACTCCGTTTTATATTCCTTTTCTGCGAAACTCAAAACAAGGAAAAAAACAGAAACTGGCACTGGGCTCTGGGTTATTAAGTTAGTCCCAAAAATAATATAAAATAGCATAATAATGCACATAAACATCCAAAACAAATTATATAATAGCATGGAACAATCAAAAAGTATAGATACGCTGGAGACGTATCGGTGGTTCACGATGGCGGCGACTCAAATCGGGGGGAAATGAGGACGGTGCCTAGGGTTAGGGTTGGTTTATGGCCGGGATTAGGGGGTTATAGTCCGATTGGGCCTATCAAGCGGCCTGTGCCAACGGTTGCGCCATGAATTCTTGTAGGAGGAGGTAGAAAGTTTATGGAGAATGCATGCTTCCTTCTTAAGTTTATTTTAATGGGTACATTTTAGGGGTGAATTTTCAAATATTGAAGGAGTAGGGTTTATGAGAAGGACTTATTCTGATCTAACCCTTCAAATGATTCTTTTAGGATATAGTATGTTTTATCTAGTTGGAGAAGATATAGTCTTTTGGGAGGACTAGAGATGCTCTTAGAAGGAATGGTGTTGGAGAGCATCTCTAGCAAACCCCCTAAAACTCATTTAAGGACCAAAACTAACGTTTGGGCAAAGAAGAGCCCACCAATAGATCCCTTGTAATAATAACTTTCCTAATTTTGAGTTTGACCCTTAAACTTGCCCGCACCCCTCTTATATATGTTTAGTTTGTGCCCGTGCAACTGAGTAAAAATCCCACGCCCCTTGCACCCACCCTCGCCACCACAATAGCTACATCCGACCATACCCTTCCCTATTTACCGTTAAAATGGGTAGGTCCTCCACCGCCCCACTCCGGAGACACATCGACGGCCACAAATTCGGTGGCACAACCAGAAAAGGCGGCAGCGTAGGGGAACCTCATAGGCAGCAGAGCGTCGATGTTAGTCGTCGGTTGTTCCTCCAGTGCGACCACCATACAGACCTTGGAGAAGTAGACCAACAAAAGGAACCGTCGGATGACAGCGAAGGCGGCGACCAATATGGCGGCACTGGCAAAGGAAAATATGACGACAGCCACGGGGTCGCTTCCCCCTTGACTTATCATGGCTCCGAGGAGTACTACTTCGCCTCCTGTTACCACACAACCAACCCCTACGTACATCACCAATACCGAGGACGGGATGGATTCGGATGATACAGCTAGCGACGACGACATGCTCAAGGAAATGCTTGAAAGGTAATTTATTCCCCTCTTTCTATTTTATTGTATGCATTTTCTTAATAAAGTGATGCATTGTTTCATAGTAGTTGGTAGGTTCTTCCTTTGCTTTTGTATTGAGGTATTGAATGATTATACCCCAGCTTTGATGCATGAATTGGATTCAAGCGACACAGTTGGGCTTGATGACATTGTGACGACAATGCCATATAACCAACTGAGAGAACCCAAGATGATGGATGAGGACGATGTGGTTGAGGATATTGATAGAGTCAAGAAAAGAGGAGGATTATGACGACTAATTACAAGGTTCACGAAGACAAAGCTTTGTATGAAGCTTAGGGTCAATGTTTCTCTTGATGCCACGGTTAGTGACGACCAAACAAAGGAGAAATTTTGACTCGCATTGAGGAGTACTACAATAACATTACACAAACCCCCTCTAGCCGCACAATTGGTTCTCTTACTCATGTTTGGGGTAACATCCAAGAGCAATGCAACCGATGGGTCGGTTGTGTGGAGCAAATGAATTTGCGACCACCATGTGGAGTGCCCATCCATCAATACAAGAAATCAATGCAAGCTCTTTACAAAGAAAGTAACAATAAAACAGCGACAAGTTGTTTGCTTTGCATCATTTCTATCCCGAGCTTGATGGGCATGAGAAGTGGATAAGAAGAAACTTGGAAGCCACACCAAAGGCTCACCAATGGTGAAGAGGACTTTGTAGAAAACCCATCTACTCTTCATGTGCATCCGGATGGAGGAAAACATGCAAAGGAAGTCAAGAGGAGTGTTGGTGTTGGAGCTTACAAGGAAGAATCGATTGCAATGGTGGATGTGAAAAGGGCTTCGAAAGCCGAATGGAAAGAAGAGAAGATGAATAGTTTTGATGAGATTAAGGCCATGAAGAAGGAGAAGTGGAAGGCAAAGGCCGCAACCGAGGATAGAAAGGTGCCTGCAGAGGAGAAAAGTGTATATGTGGAGATGGAAATGCTAGAATTGGATGCGGTGGAGAAAAATAAGTTGCTTGATATTGAGGAGCAAAAGCTATAAAATGGCGGTCGAGCAGCGAATGGGAGAAGAGGGTGGACGAGGACCCTGCTATCATGTTCATGGGTACTAGCAATATGGGCGAGAAGGCGAGAATATAGTGGGAGCTTACTCGCACTGACAGCATGGCTAAGATATTTTTGGTGATGGTACAGGCGGCGGAGGAGGGGGTCCAGTTGGGCACAACGGTGGTGCATGAGCCTATTTGAACAATGATGACATTTGATCCACCGTGTATTGATTTTTTTGGCAAAACTTGTGGTTGTCTAATGAATTCAATGAACTAAATTTATGCTCGCAGTTGAATTATGATGCATTCAATTTCTCCATCTTCGTGTTGAAATGTTGTCAATTTATTAGAACAGTCTGAGCAAAAGATTTCTTGATTTTTTTTACCATGCAAAGGGTTGCATGTATTATATTAAAAGAGGGAGAAATGTATGACCATGAGAGATACACAAGTAAAGCCAGCTAAGCCAAAGCATAAGACACGCCCTGTCTAAAGTCAACAAAAATAACTCATCTAGCCCTGACCATCGAGCTACCTACAAACAACAATGCCAATTAATGCAATACAAAACAACCTAGGCTTGCTTCTGCTCATTGCATCAAGTCTGTTTTAATTTGGTCAATGATTTCTTGAAGCGGCATATGAGAATCCTCAAAGATCCTTCCATTTCTTTCCCTCCAAATGCTCCAAAATATTAATGGAACCATAGTGTTAAGGGAATTCCTCCTAGAATCATGCATTCTAGTTCTGGCCTTTTGCCACCAATCTCATAGAGAAGGAGCATTTTGGGAAATCGCCTCACTCATATTTTCCCAAAGAAGCATCAAACTCCAAATGGTGGTAATGACATTGCATCCCATGAATAGATGATGCGATCATTCCTGCACATTGTTGCAGAAACAACATCTATTATTATGGGTAAATCATGATTGGCAAGACATTGTTGTCCAGACATGCCCCCTCATGACTAGCCGTAGAAAGAGTTTGCATTTCAGGGGAGTCCAGGCCTTCCAAATGGTACAAGCAGTACTACATTTGACTGATGTTGGAGTAATGGGCCACGGGTAGGCTAACCCGAGGCCCAGAACCTTTCAAGACATCGGGGCTGGCTGCGCCCCTCAAGGCACGAAGATGAAGTGCCGCCTTCTGGTGGCCGGCTGAAGGAATAGCCGGCTGCCCGTAGACGGCCGAGTTCCACAGACCGACTTCAAGACCAGCCGACTCCTAGTTGGCGGTTTTTAGAGAAGTCGGGCCCTAGAAGACGGCCCATGGCGCCAACAAAGCCTGCGCCCTTATTAAGAAAGACAA
>NC_057800.1:590568596-590624963 GCF_018294505.1 Triticum aestivum | reverse complement strand
GCGGAGATCTCCGCCCGGCGCGGCACTGTTGCCATGCCACTCCTGACATCACCACAAGCAGGCGGAGCCCTGCTCCCACGACGGCCTGTTGGTACGACCCAAGGACGACGGGCCCCACCAATCAGCGAGAGCCTGGAAGACGGCAAGAGCCCCACCAGTCAGACCAGATGGAGGTCGGCCCCCGGCAGTCGGCCCGCCCTTTCCTCGGGACCCATGCGCCATTAACCAGACGAGACACGGAGTGGCTACAGTAATCGCCCGCCAGGCGGCGGAGTTGTAGCCACGATCCCCTGACCAAGCCTGCGTCATTAGAGTAATGGCTACAGCGATCAACAGCCGACAAGACCCGAGAGTGGCGGGGGCGGCCTGTCGGCCCCGTACACAACCAGTCGGCGGGGCCCACCAGGCGGCGGTCCCCAGAAGCCGGTGGCCGAAGAGACTGACGGCCGGGCCCTACGCCCAGCCGGATTACCATTATACCTCTGGGGGTAGGCCTATATAAACCCCCGAGGGCATCCGTGCAAAGGGTTCCCACCCTGTTAGGACTAGACTTAGACCTAGAGGAGGAGAGGGCTAGCCTTGCTTTCTCCCATCTCTAGCAAACAGCTCGAGGAGCACCATTGTACCACTTGTGTCTTAGTGATCATGCGAAGGCCCCACATAGCAGGACTAGGGGTGTTATCTCCTAGGAGAGCCCCGAACCTGGGTAAAGTATGCTGGCTTTTGTGTCTACGCCTCATCCCGTTTCCAGGCACTGGCGACATTCTACTCGCTCCCACCATGATAAGCCATCCTTTGGCATATGTCGCACCCAACCCCCAACATTTGGCGCCCACCGTGGGGCCAGGTGCACCATCTCCCGGAGACCTGTTCTGGACGGGAACCCTTTTCCTCCCTGGCGAGCGTAGCCAGCCCGTCACACCAGATGGAGTCTATGCCGACGCGCTGCGTGGCGTGGAGATCGCCTGCGCGGCGAGCTGCCTCGCCGACCTTGTTGGCGAGGTTCGCCTCACCGACGAGCCGGCGTCCGATGCGGGCAATGACGGCCCTGAGAGCCGCCTCGTTAGCCTCCTCGATCAGTTCCACGTAGCCAGCGAGCCCGCTGCAGACTTGGAATCCGTTGGCTCCACCAACCCGATGCTTGTCGATTCCGACACTGCGTCGCTCGAGCATTCCCCACCAACGTGGTGGTCTACGACGAGCCGCCTACTTGCGCGGAGAGCGGCCAAAGCACCGTCACGGAAGTGCTTGTCATCGGCCACAGCGAGCACTCCGGCGGAGGTGCTCATGGTCCGCTCAACGCGGCACTAGAAGAACTGACGACGCCCATCCCAGAAGACACCGACGCTGAGATGCTGGAAGCATGACGCATCTAGCTCGGCGAGGGCGCCAAGAAGTTGGCCAGCGTGAGACGCCTATCGGAAGCCTACCAGGGCGAGATGGACCGCGCTGTGGGCGGCACGCCGGCTCCCGCTGGGCCTAGCCGCCTTGGCACGGTCCAGCAGCGCGAAGTGGCCATCGCCAACCTGTTCGGGGCAGATCGCCCCGTCTACGCCACGCCCGCGGAAAATATCCGAGCTGCCCAGGCGGCAGCAGAAGAGCTGGACAAGTTCGAGGGCGAAGAACGCCACCATATGGCAGAGCGCGTCCAGCGGCTCCTCGACGCGGCTGCTGAGCAGCACGAGGCTAGTTGCCGCACTGAGGTGCCCCACCGGCAAATTGACGATCCGCCTCCCCGCCGAGATCAAGGCGCGACATCTCGGATGCCGACTGGTGGTGTCCGTGGAAGAAGAGACAAGGAGCCGGCTGCCAGCCGCAGCCGTACTCGCATCACCATTGAGCGCGACCAAGACGGCCTCCCAAGAGCAGTGGAACGACGAGATGACTGTCCGCCTCCTCCCCCTCGCAGGGAAAGGCGTGTCTCCCCGCCGCCTGTTGAACACCCGACACTCGGTGACCGCCTTGGCCACCGAGAGGGAGTCAGAGAGAATGATGCCCACCTCCGGGTCGACCGTCTCCACCGATCCCTGGCACTAGAAGAGGAAGATGAGTTGGGTCCGCCTTATTTTGGCCCTCGCATTTGAGACGAGCCCTTCCCAAAGGTTTCACGCTCCCAAGAGATATGCCCAAGTACACCGGCCCTGTGAAGCCGTAGGACTGGCTGGTCGACTACTCCACATCCATGAGCATCGCGAATGACAACAAGTGTGTTGCTGTGAAGTACATTCCGCTCATGCTCCAAGGCACGGCCCGGACATGGCTGAACAGCCTGAAGCCTCGCAGCATCAACAGTTGGGTCGACTTCACCGAAGCTTTCATCCGCAACTTCACCAGCACGTACAAGCGGCCGCCCAAACCTCGCCAGCTCTCCTTATGCGTACAAGGCCCCAGCGAGTCGACTCGCGACTACCTCACGCGCTGGGCCGAGCTCCGCAACTCTTGCAAAGGCGTGCACGAGGTGCAGGCCGTCGAGTACTTCACCGCTGGGTGCCGGGAGGGCACCCTCCTCAAGCACCAGCTTCTCTGCGATGAGACGGCGACCCTCGACGAGGTGCTAATCATAGCCGATAAATATGCCACGGCCGACTCCTCCATGAAGGCAGAAATCCAAGTTGATGCATCTGGCAAAGTGGCCCCTCAGGCTCCCCGGACCTCGGCTGGCGACGCCGGTCGACACCAACAACCAAGCGACAACAAGCGCAAGGCCATGCAGCCGGCTTCCACAAGCCGACAGGTGGCGACAATCGATGACCAGCAGCCGAAAGGGCAGCCTCCATCCAAGCGCCAGAAGGGCGCGGCAAGTCCAATTGGCTGCCTGCTTTTTCATATGAGCAGACTCTTGACGCACCCTGCAAGTTCCACAGTGGCGCGAAGCCATCAAACCACACCATCTCGGAAGTGCCATTGGCTCACTAGGATCGCCAAGGGAGATGGCCTTCTGCCTCCTCCGCCTGCTGGGCAGCCGCCACCTCCCCCCCCAGCAGCCGGTGGTTCAACCAGTCAGAGCCATACAAGACGAGTATCCTGAAGAGCATGGAGCTTATGTCATGTTCACCAGCGTGGTCGACAACAAGCACAGCAGACGGCAACGACAACAAGAAGTGAATGCAGTAGCATCATAGACCCTCAGTTTCGTGCATTGGTCCGAGAAGCCCATCAACTGGAGCAGAGCCGACCACCCGGAGGTGATGCCCAATCCCGGTTCCTACGCCCTGGTTCTGGATGCCACCTTTGCCACTGATAGGCAAGCTGCTCGCTTTTCCTGAGTTCTGATAGATGGCGATAGCAGCATCAACATCCTGTACAAGGATACCATGGAGAAGTTAGGAATCAAACAAAGACAGCTTCGGCCCAGCCAAACCGTTTTTCAAGGCATAGTTCCTGGCCTTTCCTTCTCACCAATCGGCAAGATCCAGATAGACGTCCTCTTTGGAGACAAAAATCACTTTCGCCGAGAGCCAGTCTGGTTTGAGGTGGTGGACCTTGAGAGCCCATACCATGCACTGCTTGGCCGGCCTGCTCTGGCCAAGTTCATGGCGGTCCCCCACTATGCTTACCTCAAGATGAAGATGCCGAGTTCCAAGGGAATTCTGACCATAGCAGGAGATTACAAGAAGTCGTCCTCTTGCGCAGTAGATAGCAGCCGGCTGGCTGAGTCCCTTGTGATCGCGGCCAAGAAGCGGCTCCTTGACCGAGTTGCGGTGATGACAGGCAAGCAGCCGGAGATGTCACCCAACCCCAAGGAGTCGGAAGCCGAGGGCTCGTTCAAGCCGGCCAAGGAGACAAAGAAGATACCCTTGGACCCGGAGCACCTGGAGAGGTACGCTGTCATAGAAGCAAACCTCGACGGCAAATAGGAAGGCGAGCTCATTGATTTCCTCCGTGAGAATTGGGACATGTTTGCATGGTCACCTAAAGCCATGTCGGGTGTTCCGGCGGATTTCGCCGAGCACAAGTTACATGTCCGGTCTGATGCCAAGCCAGTCAGGCAGCCCTTGCGCCGTTTGTCAGAAGAGAAGAGAAGAGTCGTTGGAGAAGAGATAACCCGGCTGCTTGCTACCTCTTGAGCACTGCGTTGGTTTTCGCTGAAGAGGAAGGGATGATGCAGCAAAGTAGCGTAAGTATTTCCCTCAGTTTTTGAGAACCAAGGTATCAATCCAGTAGGAGGCTACGCGCCAGTCCCTCGTACCTGCACAAAACAAATAAATCCTCGCAACCAACACGATAAGGGATTGTCAATCCCTACACGGCCACTTACGAGAGTGAGGTCTGATAGATAAAATAAGATAATATTTTTGATATTTTTATGATAAAGATGCAAAGTAAAATAAAAGCAAAGTAAAAAAGCAAAGGAAATAACTTAGTAGGAGATTAATATGATGAAGATAGACCCGAGGGCCATAGGTTTCAGTAGTGGCTTCTCTCGAGAGCATAAGTATTCTACGGTGGGTGAACAAATTACTGTTGAGCAATTGACAGAATTGAGCATAGTTATGAGAATATCTAGGCATGATCATGTATATAGGCATCACGTCCGAGACAAGTAGACCGACTCCTGCCTGCATCTACTACTATTACTCCACTCATCGACTGCTATCCAGCATGCATCTAGAGTATTAAGTTAAAAACAGAGTAACGCCTTAAGCAAGATGACATGATGTAGATGGATAAACTCATGCAATATGATGAAAACCCCATCTTGTTATCCTCGATGGCAACAATACAATACGTGCCTTGCTGCCCCTACTGTCACTAGGAAAGGACACCGCAAGATTGAACCCAAAGCTAAGCACTTCTCCCATTGCAAGAAAGATCAATCTAGTAGGCCAAACCAAACTGATAATTCGAAGAGGCTTGCAAAGATAACCAATCATACATAAAAGAATTCAGAGAAGATTCAAATATTGTTCATAGATAGACTTGATCATAAACCCACAATTCATCGGTCTCAACAAACACACCACAAAAAGAAGATTACATCAAATAGTTCTCCACAAGAGAGGGGGAGAACATTGTATTGAGATCCAAAAAGAGAGAAGATGCCATCTAGCTAATAACTATGGACCCGTAGGTCTGAGGTGAACTACTCACACTTCATCAGAGGGGCTATGGTGTTGATGTAGAAGCCCTCTGTGATCGATGCCCCCTCCGGCAGAGCTCCGGAATAGGCCCCAAGATGGGATCTCGTGGAAAGAGAAAGTTACGGCGGTGGAATTAGGGTTTTGGCTCTGTATCTGATCGTTTGGGGGCATGTAGGTATATATAGGAGGAAGGAGTACGTCGGTGGAGGAACAGGGGGCCCACGAGGGTGGAGGGCGCGCCTGGGGGGTAGGCGCGACCCCAACCTCGTGGCCTCCTCTTTTTTGTCTTGAGGTAGGGTCCAAGTCTCATGGGTCTTGTTCGTTGAGAAAATCACGTTCCCGAAGGTTTCATTCCATTTGGACTCCGTTTGATATTCCTTTTCTTCGAAACCCTAAAACATGCAAAAACAACAATTCTATGCTGGGCCTCCGGTTAATAGGTTAGTCCCAAAAATAATATAAAAGTGGATAATTAAGCCCAATAATGTCCAAAACAGTAGGTAATATAGCATGGAGCAATCAAAAATTATAGATACGTTGGAGACGTATCAAGCATCCCCAAGCTTAATTCCTACTCGTCCTCGAGTAGGTAAATGATAAAAACAGAATTTTTGATGCGGAGTGCTACTTGGCATAATTTTAATGAAATTCTTCTTAATTGTGGTATGAATATTCAGATCTGAAAGATTCAAGATAAAAGTTCATATTGACATAAAAATAATAATACTTCAAGCATACTAACAAAGAAATTATGTCTTCTCAAAATAACATGGCCAAAGAAAGTTATCCCTACAAAATCATATAGTCTGGCTATGCTCTATCTTCACCACACAAAGTATTTAAATCATGCACAACCCCGATGACAAGCCAAGCAATTGTTTCGTACTTTTGAAATTCTCAAAACTTTTTCAATCTTCACGCAATACATGAGCGTGAGCCATGGATATAGGACTATAGGTGGAATAGAATGGTGGTTGTGGAGAAGACAAAAAGGAAGAAGATAGTCTCACATCAACTAGGCGTATCGACGGGCTATGGAGATGCCCATCAATAGATATCAATGTGAGTGAGTAGGGATTGCCATGCAACGGATGCACTAGAGCTATAAGTGTATGAAAGCTCAAAAAGAAACTAAGTGGGTGTGCATCCAACTTGCTTGCTCATGAAGACCTAGGGAATTTTGAGGAAGCCCATCACTGGAATATACAAGCCAAGTTCTATAATGAAAATTTCCCACTAGTATATGAAAGTGATGAAATGAGAGACTCTCTACTATGAATATCATGGTGCTACTTTGAAGCACAAGTGTGGTAAAAGGATAGTAGCATTGCCCCTTCTCTCTTTTTCTCTCATTCTTTTATTTGGGCCTTTTCTCCCTTTTTTATGGCCTCTTTTCTTTCTTTCATTTTTTCGTCCGGAGTCTCATCCCGACTTGTGGGGGAATCATAGTGTCCATCATCCTTTCCTTACTGGGACAATGCTCTAATAATGATGATCATCACACTTTTATTTTCTTACAACTCAACAATTACAACTCGATACTTAGAACAAAATATGACTCTATATGAATGCCTCCGGCGGTGTACCTGATATGCAAGGACTCATGAGTGACATGTATGAAAGAATTATGAACGGTGGCTTTGCCACAAATACGATGTCAACTACATGATCATGCTAAGCAATATGACAATGATGGAGTGTGTCATAATAAATGGAATGGTGGAATTTTGCATGGCAATATATCTCGGAATGGCTATGGAAATGCCATAATAGGTAGGTATGGTGGCTGTTTTGAGGAAGGTATATGGTGGGTGTATGATATCGGCGAAAGGTGTGCGGTATTATAGAGGCTAGCAAAGGTGGAAGGGTGAGAGTGCGTATGATCTATGGACTCAACATTAGTCATAAAGAACTCATATACTTATTGCAAAAATCTACAAGTTATCAAAGAAAAGTATTACATGCATGCTCCTAGGGGGATAGATTGGTAGGAAAAGACCATGGCTCGTCCCCGATCGCCACTCATAAGGAAGACAATCAATAAATAAATCATGCTCCGACTTCATCACATAACGGTTCACCATATGTGCATGCTACGGGAATCACAAACTTCAACACAAGTATTCTTCAAATTCACAACTACTCAATTAGCACAACTTTAATATCACCATCTTCATATCTCAAAACAATTATCAAGCATCAAACTTCTCATAGTATTCAACAGACTCATAAGAAAGTTTTATTATTAATCTTGTATACCAAGCATATTAGGATTTTAAGCAAATTACCATGCTATTTAAGACTCTCAAAATAATCTAAGTGAAGCATGAGAGATCAATAGTTTCTATAAAACAAATCCACCACCGTGCTCTAAAAGATATAAGTGAAGTACTAGAGCAAAACTATATAACTCAAAAGATATAAGTGAAGCACATAGAGTATTCTAAAAAATTCCAAATCATGTATGGCTCTCTCAAAAGGTGTGTACAGCAAGGATGATTGTGGTAAACTAAAAGGTAAAGACTCAAATCATACAAGACACTCCAAGCAAAACACATATCATGTGGCGAATAAAAATATAGCTCCAAGTAAAGATACCGATAGAAGTAGACGAAAGAGGGGATGCCTTCCGGGGCATCCCCAAGATTTGTCTTTTAGGTGTCCTTAGATTATCTTGGGGGTGCCATGGGCATCCCCAAGCTTAGGCTCTTGCCACTCCTTGTTCCATAATCCATCAAATCTTTACCCAAAACTTGAGAACTTCACAACACAAAACTTAAAGTAGAAAATCTCGTGAGCTCCGCTAGCGAAAGAAAACAAAAGACCACTTCAAGGTACTGTAATGAACTAATTATTTATTTATATTGGTATTAGAACTACTGTATTTATTTATAAACTATTTTACTAGCCATAGATTCATCAAAATAAGCAAACAACACATGAAAAACAGAATCTGTCAAAAACAGAACACTCTGTAGTAATCTGTAGCTAGCGCAAGATCTGGAACCCCAAAAATTCTAAAATAAATTGATGGACGTGAGTAATTTACCTATTAATCATCTACAAAAATAATTAACTAAATAGCACTTTCCAAATAAAAATGGTGCAGTTCTCGTGAGCGCTAAAGTTTCTGTTTTTTACAGCAAGTGTAACAAGACTTTCCCCAAGTCTTCCCAACAGTTCTACTTGGCACAAACACTAATTAAACACAAAAAACAAAAACAAAACAGAGGATAAATAAATTATTTATTACTAAACAGGAACAAAAAGCAAGGAATAAAAATAAAATTGGGTTGCCTCCCAACAAGCGCTATCGTTTAACGCCCCTAGCTAGGCATAACAAGCAAGGATAGATCTAGGTATTGCCATAATAGTAAGATAGATTATTAAAATTCATTTCATATTCTCTATGTTCGGCAGCAAGTTTTCTTTGAGGCAAGCAAAAGTAATCGAAAGGGCTATATTTAATGGGACAAAGTCCCCAAGATCAACCTTGGGAGGTATAGATTCCTCCTTTGGTCCTTCATATTGCACAACCAATTCATCATTATAAGCATTCTTTTGACAGAACTTTGTGAGCCCATATTGAAGAGAATATCCTAGTTCATTATTTCGAATAGCCAAATCATCATTAAGTTCAGAAATTCTATCAACTAAAACATTGGTAGGAACCCTTTTTCTAAGATTTTCATTGAAAGCAACATAGTCTAGAGATTGAAAACGCATCATTTCTTCTTGATCAAAGAGGATAGCCTCTATGGGATGACGGCAAGCGTCCACCCTATAATGTGCAAAGATTTCTTTGGCCTCTTTTATTATGAATCTAAACTCATGAGCCAACAAGATAGTAGTGGCACACTTAACAGAAGGATGCTCAATATTAGAAAATTCTAGGAAAATCCTTTGTATGCAAGGATGCATGTGCGTGAATTGTCTTTCAAGTTCAACTACAAGCATGGCAATCGCGTCTGCAAACTACTAGTTCTATGAAGGATAGAACTACCCATAGAGGGTAAAGAACCGGCACAAGTAAAGAAATCTTGAATAAGTCCTTTTCCAATAATAATACCACTACCAACACGTAACTTTTTTGTATGTAAGATGGGTGGTTCTTTAGCAGGAGCATCAGAATTTTTCAAGATATTATTATTGTCCATATCGACAATAATTTCCCCAATTTCAGACATAGAGGCAGAAGGTAAAGGACTAGCCATAACGACAAGCAAACGAACTAACGCACAACCAAACAAAAAGCAAGCGGGTAAAAAGAGGCAAATAGAGAAAGAGAGGGAGGATAGAGAGAGAGGACGAACAAAACAGCAAGGGTGAAGTGGGGGAGAGGAAAACGAGAGGCAAATGGAAAATAATGTAATGCGGGAGATAAGGGTATGTGATGGGTACTTGGTATGTTGACTTTTGCGTAGACCTCCCCGGCAACGGCGCCAGAAATCCTTCTTGCTACCTCTTGAGCAATGCGTTGATTTTCCCCGAAGAGCAAGGGATGATGCAGCAAAGTAGCGTAAGTATTTCCCTCAGTTTTTGAGAACCAAAGTATCAATCCAGTAGTATGCTACACGCTAGTCCCTCGTACCTGCACAAAACAAATAAATCCTCGCAACCAACACGATAAGGGGTTGTCAATCCCTACACGGCCACTTACGAGAGTGAGATCTGATAGATATAATAAGATAATGTTTTTGGTATTTTTATGATAAAGATGCAAAGTAAAATAAAAGCAAAGGAAATAACGAAGTAGTAGGAGATTAATATGATGAAGATAGACCTGGGGGGCATAGGTTTCACTAGTGGCTTCTCTCGAGAGCATAAGTATTCTACGGTGGGTGAACAAATTACTGTTGAGCAATTGATAGAATTGAGCATAGTTATGAGAATATCTAGGCATGATCATGTATATAGGCATCACATCCGAGACAAGTAGACCGACTCCTGCCTGCATCTACTACTATTACTCCACTCATCGACCGCTATCCAGCATGCATCTAGAGTATTAAGTTAAAAACAGAGTAACGCCTTAAGCAAGATGACATGATGTAGAGGGATAAACTCATGCAATATGATGAAAACCCCATCTTGTTATCCTCGATGGCAACAATACAATACGTGCCTTGCTGCCCCTACTATCACTGGGAAAGGACACCGCAAGATTGAACCCAA
This sequence comes from Triticum aestivum, assembly GCF_018294505.1. Lineage (NCBI taxonomy): Eukaryota > Viridiplantae > Streptophyta > Magnoliopsida > Poales > Poaceae > Triticum > Triticum aestivum. Next base: position 590,614,707 of record NC_057800.1, on the reverse strand, counting down.
AGGTAAGCACTTCTCCCATTGCAAGAAAGATCAATCTAGTAGGCCAAACCAAACTGATAATTCGAAGAGACTTGCAAAGATAACCAATCATACATAAAAGAATTCAGACAAGATTCAAATATTGTTCATAGATAGAGTTGATCATAAACCCACAATTCATCGGTCTCAACAAACACACCGCAAAAAGAAGATTACATCGAATAGTTCTCCACAAGAGAGGGGGAGAACATTGTATTGAGATCCAAAAAGAGAGAAGAAGCCATCTAGATAATAACTATGGACCCGTAGGTCTGAGGTTAACTACTCACACTTCATCGGAGGGGCTATGGTGTTGATGTAGAAGCCCTCCGTGATCGATGCCCCCTCCGATGGAGCTCCAGAATAGGCCCCAAGATGGGATCTCATGGATACAGAAAGTTACGGCGGTGGAATTAGGGTTTTGGCTCCGTATCTGATCGTTTGGGGGTACATAGGTATATATAAGAGGAAGGAGTACGTCGGTGGAGCAACAGGGGGCCACGAGGGTGGAGGGCGCGCCTGGGGGGTAGGCGCGACCCCAACCTCGTGGCCTCCTCTTTTTTGTCTTGAGGTAGGGTCCAAGTCTCATGGGTCTTGTTCGTTGAGAAAATCACGTTCCCGAAGGTTTCATTCCGTTTGGACTCCGTTTGATATTCCTTTTCTTCGAAACCCTAAAACAGGCAAAAACAACAATTCTAGGCTGGGCCTCCGGTTAATAGGTTAGTCCCAAAAATAATATAAAATTGGATAATAAAGCCCAATAATGTCCAAAACAGTAGATAATATAGCATGGAGCAATGAAAAATTATAGATACGTTGGAGATGTATCACTGCTGGCAGCCGGCTTCATCATGGAAGTGTTCTTTCCAGAATGGATGGCCAACCCAGTCCTTGTGCTGAAGAAAAAAAGCAGTGGCGCATGAGGGAGTCAAAAACTCAGCCCCCACCCCAACGCCATTCAAATAAAAAGGCATGGGGAGATACGCCAGACCTGCGAGACATATTGGAGGACAAGGCAAAGCATTCAAGATCGATCTACGAATCACGAGGGCGCGCCACTCTGCGAGACGACAAATGTCACGCCGGATACAGAAGCAAATCCGGCCGGGCTGAACACAGCGGGCAAGACTCATTCGAACTGCATCGCGATATAGCCCAATACAAAGGCGCCGCACACCCCTTATGCCTCACCGACGAAGTAATGGAACATCAATTCCCAGAAGGTTTCAAACCTGTAAACATTAAATCATACGACGGCATAACAGATCCCGCAGTATGGATTGAGGACTTCCTCCTCCACATCCACATGGCCCGCGGTGATGACTTACACGCCATCAAATACCTCCCACTAAAGCTAAAGGGACCAGCGCGGCATTGGCTTAACAGCTTGCCAGCGGACTCCATTAGCTGTTGGGAAGATCTGGAAGCTGCATTCCTCGACAACTTTCAGGGCACCTATTTGCGACCACCAGACACCGATGACTTGAGCCACATAATTCAGCAGCCAGAAGAGTCGTCCAAACAATTCTGGACTCGGTTTATTACAGAGAAAAATCAAATCATCGACTGTCCGGATGCGGAGGCCTTAGCGGCTTTCAAGCACAACATCCGAGACGAGTGGCTAGCCCGGCACCTTGGCCAGGAAAAGCCGAAATCTATGGCAGCTCTCACGACGCTCATGACCCACTTTTGTGCGGGATAAAACAGCTGGCTAGCTCGCAGTAATAACATATCAAAGAACCATGGTACCTCAGATACCAAGGACGGCAATAGCAGGTCACGTCGCAACAAGCATAAGTGCCGCATTAACAGCGAAAATACTGAGGATACGGCAGTCAATGCCGGATTCAAAGGCTCTTAACCGGGTCAGCGGAAAAAGGCATTCAAACAAAGTACACCGGGCCCGTCTAGCTTGGACCGTATACTCGATCGCTCGTGTCAAATACACGGCACCCCAGACAAGCCAGCTAATCACACCAACAGGGATTGTTGGGTGTTCAAGCAGGCTGGCAAGTTAATTGCCGAAAACAAGGACAAGGGGCCGCATAGCGATGACGAGGAGGAGCCCCGACAGCCGCACACCGGAGGGCAGAAGAGGTTTCCCCCGCAAGTGCGGACGGTGAACATGATATACGGAACCCACATCCCCAAGAGGGAGCGGAAGCGTGCGCTCAGGGACGTATATGCGTTGGAGCCAGTCGCCCCAAAGTTCAACCCTTGGTCCTCCTGTCTGATCACCTTCGATCGCAGGGACCACCCCACTAGTATCCGTCATGGCGGATTCGCCGCACTGGTCCTAGACCCAATCATCGATGGATTTCACCTCACTCGAGTCCTTATGGACGGCTGCAGCAGCCTGAACCTACTTTATCAGGACACAGTGCGCAAAATGGGTATAGACCCCTCAAGGATCAAACCCACAAAAACGACCTTTAAGGGTGTCATTCCAGGTGTGGAGGCCCATTGCACAGGCTCAATTACACTGGAAGTGGTCTTCGGATCCCCGGATAACTTCTGAAGCGAAGAGTTAATCTTTGATATAGTCCCGTTCCGCAGTGGTTATCACGTGCTGCTCTGGCGAACCGCATTTGCTAGATTCAATGCAGTACCGCATTATGCATACCTCAAGCTCAAGATGCCAGGACCTCGCGGAGTTATTACAGTCAATGGAAACACAGAGCGCTCTCTCCGAACAGAGGAGCACACCGCGGCCCTCGCAGCAGAAGCGCAAAGCAACCTCTCAAGGCAATCAACCAGTTCGGCGCTTCAAAGCCCGGACACCTTCAAGCGCGCTCGGGGCAATCGGCAAATAGACCGCCTGGCGCGATCTGAGCTCGCGTAGCAATACGGCTGCCATCCCAATCCCAGCCCAGCGGTGAAACTCATGTCGCACGTACATAATTACGCATTAAAAATACCATGGGCACAGGTGGGGAGGGGGTGCACAACTGCGGCACGCCCCAAAACGCGGCCTAAACCGCACTAGGGGCTTCCTGTTTGGTTATTTTTCTTTTTCTTTAGGGACCTTAATGTCTGGAAACACTGTCCGGCAGCACTGTTGCCGAACACATGATGCAGCAACCAAGGAGGCAGACAACTGTGTTATACCACGGATTCCCAGGTTGATTACAGTAACGAGTGAAATATTCAATTTAATATCATTCTTCATCTTGCCCTTGGAAGGGACATAGTCCTACTCTTTGCTTATCTCACTATCTGTATCATTCTGCTTTAACGCAATTTTTCAATAAACAATGCATGACATTACGACTATTATTGCATTCTTGTTATATATATCTGTGTGTTCATTAATGACGCCTTGCAACCGTACACTCTGGTACGGCCAATACACCAGGGGCTTACGTACCCCACAATGCGGTGTGAAAAGTCCAAACACTTTCACAAGTGCGGCACCCCGAACTTATAGCATTACATGCATCAGCTCCGAATCATGTCTTTGGTCAAATGTTGGGTTTGCCCGGCTCCTATGTTTTGGTACCTTACGTTCTGCTCTATCGGCTAAGGTAGCGCTAGGAGAACTACTGTGATTGTGCCTCGGTTCTGTCGGGGGCTGAGCACCTCAGTAGAGAAAGCTAAAATTGACTGTCATGATAAGGCGAGAGACTCGTCGCTGTTCGGCGAGGTTTTTCGAGTCCCTAAAGACTTATGCCGCTTAGGGCGAGGGGCCGGCCCTGTCCGGCTTACAGGCATGTATCGCGCCCGGAATTCGGCCTTCCGGATACCAGGGGCTTCGCCGAAATTTAAAATTATAGAATTCTATGGCTAAGTGAGAGTGATAAAGCATTATTAGTCCGATTGCCTTGTTCGTTGTGCTGAGAACCTCCCTCGAAGGACCCAAATATGGGAACAAGAGTGCTCAGGTTTATCCCAAACACCCCAGCACTCGTGGCACGGGGGCAGAAGCCGAGGACTAGCCTTCTCTCAGATTGGATAAACAGCCAAACAGAAGGTAATATTTTAAATTCCAACAAGCGTTGCATAGCGCATATGAAACAAGTTTTCATACATATAGCATAAAATGAGCAAGTCTCATTCAAATATTACATCTTTTGAGCACTCATCCGCGATAAGACGGGCACCTGGCAGAACACCCTCGTAGTACATCTCGGGGTGGTGGTGCTCCTTGCCCTCTGGCGGCCCCTCCTTAATCAGCTTCACGGCGTCTAGCTTGACCCACTGCAATTTCACACGGGCGAAAGCCCGGCGTGCACCTTCAATGCAGACGGATCGCTTGACGACCTCCAGCCGCGGGCAGGCATCCACAAGCCACCTCACCAGGCCGAAGAAGTTGTTCGGAAGAGCGTCGCCAGGCCACAGCCGGACTATAAAGCTCTTCATGGCCTGATCGGCCGCCTTATGTAACTCGACCATCTGCTTTAGCTGGTCGCTCATTGGCACCGGATGTTCGGCCTCATCATACTGAGACCAGAACAGCTTCTCCGTCGAGCTTCCGTCCTCGGCTTGGTAAAATTGTGCGGCATCGGACACACTGCGGGGCAGATCTGCGAATGCTCCTGGAGAGCTCCGGATTCGGGTAAGTAATCGGTAATTAACTTTTACGTGCTTGCTTTGCATATAGAAAGCCTTACCCGCCGCTATCTTCTTTATCGTGTCGATCTCTTGGAGGGCCTTTTGGGCTTCGTCCTTGGCACTCTTTGCGCTCTCAAGGGCCACGGCAAGCTCATACTCTCGTGTCTTCGAGTCAAGCTCCAACGCCTCGTGCTTTGTCACGAGAGCCTGGAGCTCTTGCTGCACCTCGCCCACCCGAGCCTCGTGCTTCTCTCGCTCGGTGCTCTCCTTGGCCGCTGTATCTTCGGCCTTGGCCAGCGCTTGCTTCAGGGTCGCCACCTCGGTCGTGGCCCCTGGCAAACATACAATGATCCTGTCATTTTGCAATCGCGACCTTTTTTATATATACATTTCTATAGACAGGGTATTACTTACCCTTGTTCTCCTCGAGCAGCCTCTTGGCAAGGCCGAGCTCTTTCTTGGACCCCTCGAGGTCCTGCTTCAGTACGGCGACCTCCGCAGTCAGTGCGGCAGACGCCAGCGGTGAAGCCTGCATATGCATATTGACACACTTATATTAGACTCCTGCGATATTATTTGATCCTTTGTTTGGCTTTTCTTTGTGAACACCGAACAAAGCATCAGGGGCTACTGTCTATGCGGTAATATTTCCACTACATTTTAAAACACTTACCTCAAAGCCTATTAGAAGGCTCGCACAGGCTTCAGTCAATCCGCTCTTGGCGAACTGAACCTTCTGGATCAACGCACTAATGATAGTGCGGTGCTCCTCATCGATGGAAGCGCTCAGATTGTCTGGCGCCTTTGGATGGACAGAGGTCAGCGGCACAGGCGTCTTGCCCCCCTTAGAAGGAGGCCGCCTACCTGAGCCCGGAACCGCTGGAGGGTCCGGCACGGTGTTCGGCTGAGGGCCGAACTTGGAGCTCTAGGGAGCCCCGTCCCCTCGGCTCCCAGAGTCCGTAAGGTCGCCTTGAGGCGCCTCCGGGACTGTATCCCCTTGATCCGGTGCCTCTTGAGACAACACCTCGGCATCGTCGGCAGGATGAGGGGAGGTGGCGGTCGGGACTGGATCGCTATCCATGTCCGACGAGCCCAGGGAGCCGTCCGATGATACCTCGATATTGGCTCGTGGCGGCCTGCATAATTATGTTCAGCGATTTGGGAAAGCAGTACGACAAAGGAATCCTATGAGTTACTCTAGTATCCGAATACTTACGATCTCCCTGGGGGCTTGACCCTCGGTAACCACTTGTCTTCGCCTTCGTCGGCGGCGGTGGAACTGTCCGGAAGAAGAGTCCTTCCCTTCTTGGACCCTCCGGCCTCCCTGGTTGGGGCGGCCTTCCTTTTCTTGTCTCCCCCAGTCAGTGGGGGAGCATCTTCTTCTTCTTCTTCCTCATCTTCGGGGGAAGAGTGCGCCGCAGAGTCATCGGACAGTGAGTCCGACGACGCCTGGTGTCGGGAACTCTTTGGAGCTCCCTTGGCCTTCTTGGTCTTCTCCGGCACCTTGTAAGGGGCCGGAGTCAACATCTTCGCCAGAAGAGCGTCAGCGGGGCCTTCGGGCAAAGGAGCCGGACAGTCAATCTGTCCGGCCATATTCTGCCAGTCCTATCAAAGGTACGGGAGTTTAGATCCTGCATAGAGTCAATCTATATAAAAAATGATTATCCTGTGAAAGGTAAAGCAGCTTACCACACTAGCTTGGCGCTTCACGCTGAATCCGCGATCCTCAGTAATACGGGGGGGGGGGGACCTCGGCACTTTTGAATAGCACCCTCCAGGCGTCTTCATGAGTTGTGTCGAAGAGCCTGTTCAGAGTTCGGTGCTGCGCCGGATTGAACTCCCACAAGTTGAACTCTCGTTGTTGGCACGGGAGTATCTAGCGGATGAGCATGACTTGGACTATGTTGACAAGCTTGAGCTTCTTGTCCAACATGTTTTGAATACATGTTTGGAGTCCGGTCAGCTCCTTCGAACTACCCCAGGACAGGCCCTTCTCTTTCCAGGAGGTGAGCCGCGTGGGGATGCCAGATCAGAACTCGGGGGCCGCTGCCTATGTAGGGTCGCGCGGCTCGGTGATATAGAACCACCCTGATTGCCACCCCTTTATGGTTTCCACAAAGGAGCACTCGAGCCATGTTATGTTGGGCATCTTGCCCACCATGGCGCCTCCGCACTCCGCCTGGCGGCCGCCCACCACCTTCAGCTTGACATTGAAGGTCTTCAGCCATAAGCCAAAGTGGGGCTTGATGCGGAGGAAGGCCTCGCACACGACAATAAACGCCAAGATATTGAGGATGAAGTTCGGGGCCAGATTGTGGAAATCCAGGCCGTAATAGAACATGAGCCCCCATACAAAGGGATGGAGAGGGAATCCTAGTCCGCGGAGGAAATGGGTGAGGAATACTACCCTCTCATGGGGACTGGGGGTGGGGATGAGCTGCCCCTCATCTGGGAGCCGGTGCGCGATGTCGTCGGGCAGGTATCCAGCTCTCCTCAGTTTCTTGATGTCTCCATCCGTGATGGAGGAGACCATCCACTTGCCTCCCGCTCCGGACATGGTTGGAAAAGGTTGAGGCAGAAGTGTGTGCTTGGGCGCTAGAGCTCGAGTGTGCGAAAACGGATGAGCAAAGGAGGAAGAAGGCGTGAATAGAAAGGTGAATCCTTATCCCTTTATATGGGCGGACGAAACTAAGCGTCCCCACTTGCCTGGTATAACTCGCTTATCCCCCAAGCGCCGCAATTGATGGCACGATTGGGTTACCCACGCCCGTATTGATGAGAATCCCGTAATAAGGGGACACGATCTCTGCTTTGACAAGACGTGTCAAAAAAACTGCCTCGCGTTATGTGCGGGGCTGGTTAAAAGAAAACGGTTCGAATAATCACCGGGCCATGACATAACGTCATGTTGCCAAAACAAGCCAGCAAATTAGATCTGCGAAAATATTATTCTCTCTACGGTGGGATGTGGAACTTATTTTGCAGGGTCGGACACTATCCTCGTATTCAAATTCTTCTGATGTATTCGGAGAAGGAACCCGCCTTGCAATGCCGAAGACAATACTGCGCGCCGGACTCATCATCATTGCAGCCTGGTTCAGGGGCTCCTGAGGGAGTCCTAGATTAGGGGGTCTCCGGACAGCCGGACTATCTCCATTGGCCGAACTGTTAGACTATGAAGATACAAGATTGAAGACTTCGTCTCGTGTCCGGATGGGACTCTGCTTGGCGTGGAAGGCAAGCTAGGCAATACGGATATGGATATCTCCTCCTTTGTAACCGACCTTGTGTAACCCTAACCCTCTCCGATGTCTATATAAACTGAAGGGTTTTAGTCCGTAGGACAACAATCACAACATACAATCATACCATAGGCTAGCTTCTAGGGTTTGGCCTCTTTGATCTCGTGGTAGATCTACTCTTGTACTACCCATATCATCAATATTGATCAAGCAGGGCGTAGGGTTTTACCTCCATCAAGAGGGCCCGAACCTGGGTAAAACATCGTGTCCCCTGCCTCCTGTTACCATCCGGCCTAGACGCACAGTTCGGGACCCCCTACCCGAGATCCGCCGGTTTTGACACCGACAGCGCATGTGTATTGATTACACCAGCCTCAACAAAGCCTGCCCCAAAGACCCGTTTGCTTTGCCGAGAATTGACCAAGTGATAGACTCCACAGCCGGATGCAATATTTTGAGTTTCTTGGATGCATACTCAGGGTATCACCAGATCAAGCTGAACCCGGCCGACAGACTAAAGACCGCCTTCATCACACCATTTGGAGCCTTCTGCTACTTGACCATGACGTTCGGCTTGAGGAATGCCGGCGCCACGTTTCAACGTTGTATGCAGAAGTGCCTCCTCAAACAGCTTGGCAGAAACGCCCACGTTTATGTGGACGATGTTGTGGTGAAGACGGAGAAGCGTGGAACGCTGCTGGAAGACCTCAGGGAGACCTTTGAGAACCTGCGCCGAGTGCAAATCAAGCTCAACCCGGAGAAATGCGTCTTCGGAGTACCAGCCGGCCAGCTTCTTGGATTCCTGGTCTCAGAGCGCGGCATAGAGTGCAACCCTATGAAGATCAAGGCCATCGAGAGGATGGAAGTGCCCACCCGACTGCTGGATGTGCAGAAGTTCATCGGCTGTTTGGCATCCATCAGCCGTTTCATCAGTCGGCTGGGAGAGAAGGCTCTTCCCCTGTACCAGCTCATGAAGAATACCACTTTTTCGAGAACGACAAGGCGGATGAAGCTTTTCTCTAGCTCAAAAAGATATTGGCTACTCCACCTGTCCTGGCGGCTCCGACTCCTAAGGAGCCCATGCTCCTCTACATCGCCGCCACCAGCCGAGTGGTCAGCACAGTCATAGTGGTAGAACGCAAGGAGGAAGGCAAGGCGCTACCAGTCCAGAGACCGGTGTATTACTTGAGTGAGGTGCTGTCAGCTTCCAAGCAAAACTACCCCCACTACCAGAAGATGTGCTATGGCGTGCACTTTGCTGCCAAGAAATTGAAGCCGTATTTTTAAGAGCACCCAATCAATGTGGTCTGCACAGCTCCACTGGCCGAGATCATTGGAATCCGGGATGCTTCAGGCCGAGTGGCCAAACGGGCCATCGATTTAGCCCCTTACACCATCTACTACCAGCCTCGCACCGCCATCAAGTCACAAGCGCTCGCTGACTTCCTCGTCGACTGGGCCGAGACCCAGTACCTGCCGCCAGCGCTCGACTCCATCCATTGGCGGATGCATATTAATGGTTCCAAGATGTGCACCGGTTTGGGAGCCGGCATCATCCTCACCTCTCCCATAGGCGACAAACTCATATATGTGCTGCAAATCCATTTGCCACCTCCAACAACGTCGCTGAATACGAGGCACTCATTCACGGGCTCCGGCTTGCCAAAGAACTCGGCATTCGCCGGATCCTGTGCTATGGTGACTCTGACTTGGTGGTCTAGCAGTCATCAGGCAACTGGGACGCCAAAGACGCAAACATGGCGAGCCACCGCTTCCTCGTACAGCAACTCAGTGGATATTTTGAGGGGTGCGAGTTTCTCCATGTGCCAAGAAATGACAATGAGCAAGCAGATGCCTTGGCACGAATCGGCTCCACCCGTCAAGCAATACCGACCGGCGTCGCCCTACAACGCCTCCTCAAGCCGTCTGTCAAGCCATCGCCAGAGTCGGATTCTATCTTCGTGCCGGCTCCTCCTGAAGCAGTCGGATCCAACTTGAGAGCTCCAGCAGCCGGCACAGGAATTCCGGCAGTTGGGCTGGGGGCCGCGGCAGTCGCACCCGGCCCAGGGACTTCAGAACCCAGCCCGGGGACTGCAGCAGTCAGCCCGGGGACTTCAGAGCCCGGCCCGGGGACTGCAGCAATCGCTCCGGGGACTTCATCAACTCAGCAAGCGGTAGCGGCAGCTGACTCCAACCCGCCGCCTCCCAACCCAGCCGCCCTCGTACAAGTGGCAGTCCTGGCAGTCGAAGAGATTGCAGCACCTTCATGGGCCCAGCCCATCCTCAATTTTTTGGTAAACAAAGAGCTACCGACTGATGAGATCTCGGCCGGCAAGTGCAACGCCGGGCAGCAGCATACACCATAGTCAACAAAGAGCTTGCGAGGCGCAGTGTCACTGGTGTCTACCAGTGCTACGTGGAGCCGGAGCAAGGCCAAGCAATTCTCAAAGACATCCATCAAGGCGAATGTGGCCACCATGTGGCTTCAAGATCACTTGTCGCCAAGGCTTTCCGCCATGGTTTTTTCTGGCCAACTGCCCTAGAAGATGCCAAGAGCTTGGTCCAGAAATGCAAAGGGTGCCAGAAGTTTAGTTCAAAGCCTCATCAGCCGGCTTCTGCACTCAAGACCATTCCCATAGCTTGGCCCTTTGCCGTCTGGGGCTTGGATATGGTGGGGCCATTCAAGGCAGCAAGAGGTGGCTTGACTCATCTGCTTGTCGCAGTGGACAAATTCACCAAGTGGATAGAAGAAAAACCAATCAAGAAGTTGAATGGTCCGACTGCTATGACTTTCATCTCCAACATCACCGTCCGGTACGGCATACCACATAGCATTATCACCGATAACGACACGAACTTCGCCAAAGGTGCCTTGGCCCGTTTCTGCATGATGTAGGGCATCCGACTGGACCTAGCGTCCGTTGCTCATCCGCAGTCAAACGGCCAGGTGGAGCGAGCAAACGGCCTTATTTTGCCCGGCATCAAGCCCCGACTGGTCGAGCCTTTGGAGCGGTCGGCCGGCTGCTGGCTCGACGAGCTGCCGGCCGTCCTCTGGAGTCTGCGCACAACCCCGAACAAGTCAACCAGCTTCACCCCTTTCTTCCTCGTCTACGGCGCCGAAGCCATCATCCCGACGGACATAGAATTCGACTCCCCTCGAGTCACCATGTACACTGAAGAGGAGGCAGAAGAAGCTCGACAAGACGGCGTCGACCTGCTAGAAGAGGGCTGGCTGCTGGCACTCAGCCAGTCCAGCATCTACCAGCAAGGTCTGCGCCGATACTACAACCGAAGGGTCAAGCCAAGATCCTTCCAAGAGGGAGATCTTGTGCTCCGACTGATCCAGCGAACAGCCGGCCATCACAAGCTCTCGGCACCTTGGGAAGGCCCCTTCATCATCAGCATGGTGTCGGGTAACGACTCCTACTACCTCATTGACGCTCAGAAGCCTCGAGCACGCAAAAGAGACGACTCCGGCAGGGAGACAGAGCGTCCGTGGAATGTGAATCTCCTTCGAAGGTTATACAGTTAAAAACAGGAAAAATAAAAAGTAAGTGGCAGCCTAGGGATTGGCAGACGGGTTTGGCGGAGTGGTGGAGTCGGTGGCACCGGCTGGTCGAGCGGCCGGCTGGTCGGTTCCCTCTTGGTCCCCTTCAGCGGCAGCCGGCTCATTCGGGCGCGGCTCGCTGCTGGAGGCGCGATCGAGTTGGGGCTGGCCGTCCTCTCCGACCTCTGGCGCCTCCTCGTCGTCTTCGGCCGAGTCTTCACCCTCCTCTGGGTTCATCCCAAACCACTCCGGCGGCGCCTCGGTGCCATCCTCACTCCGGGATGAAGACGCCGGTGTCGGTATACTCGGTGATGGTCGCCGCCCTCTTGACGAGTTCGCCCTCCACCGCCACCAGCTCCTCCTGGGCCTCCTGTCGAAACATGGTCAACTGGGCTAGATCTAGCCCACGGTACCATGCCTTGACGAACTCCAAGGCCCGGCGCGCTCTGGCCTAGGCCGAGGAGCCCTTCCACGCCTCAAGGCGGCCAACCGTCACCTCCAGCCAGTCGGCAGTCCGGCTGGGGGTGCGCGGGGCCAGCCTATCAGGCCACAAGGCGGCGACCGCCTGGGCACCGACATGCTGAATGCGGCGCAGCATCCGATGAGCCGGCCGAAGACGGGCCTCGATGCTGAGAAGCTGCTCGCGAAGGGTGCGAGGGGCATTGGCGGCGATCGCTTCGCCCCCCCCCCCGCCCTTCGTTCTTCACGGTCGGCCTTGATAGCCTGGTTGGCGGCACCAGAGTGGCCTGGAAAGAAGTCTGCCAGGGTTAAGCAAAACAGTCAGAACAAAGAGAAAGAAGCCGGCTTGACTAGAGGCTGGCGACTTAAAAGAAGAGTAAAGAAGGTCACCTACCGCCAACCAAATCCTCGATTTCACCAAAGCCGGCTGTCAGTATCTTCTCCTTGTCGGTCTAGGCGGAGCGTTCGATCTCAAACTCGGCGAGAAGACCCGCCTCCTTGTCCTCCGCCTCCTTCTGGGCCTTCTGGAGAAGCCCTGCCAGCTCCGCCAGCTGTGTGGCCAGCCGGTCACGTTCTTTAGCCAGCTTGCTGCAGTCCACCTCTTTGGCATGCAGCGCGGCGTTGGCTTCGCCCAGTTACCATTGAAGGATGCCGTTGGTGTAGGATCGAAAGTATGTCTAGAGGGGGGTGATTAGACTACTTGACAAAATAAAAATCTATCATTTTCCCAATTTTAGTCTTAGGCAGATTTTAGCTATCTTAGCACAAGTCAAGAAATCTTAACACAATTCAAGAAAGCATGCAAAGAGTCTATGGGCAGCAGAAAATAAAGCATGCAACTTGCAAAAATGTAAAGGGAAGGGTTTGGAGAATTCAAACACAATTGGAGACACGGATTTTTTTGTCGTGGTTCCGATAGGTGGTGCTATCATACATCCACGTTGATGGAGACTTCAACCCACAGAGGGTAACAGTTGCGCGAGTCCACGGAGGGCTCCACCCACGAAGAAGCAACCTTGTCTATCCCACCATGGCCATCGCCCATGAAGGACTTGCCTCACTAGCGGTAGATCTTCACGAATTAGACGATCTCCTTGCCCTTACAAACTCCTTGGTTCAACTCCACAATCTTTGTCGAAGGCTCCCAAGTGACACCTAGCCAATCTAGGAGACACCACTCTCCAAGAAGTAACAAATGGTGTGTTGATGATGAACTCCTTGCTCTTGTGCTTCAAATGATAGTCTCCCCAACACTCAACTCTCTCTCACAGGATGTGGATTTGGTGGAAAGAAGGTTTGAGTGGAAAACAACTTGGGGAAGGCTATAGATCAAGATTCATATGGTAGGAATGGAATATCTTGGCCTCAACACATGAGTAGGTGGTTCTCTCTCAAAAAATGTGTATGGGAAGTGTAGGTATGTTCTGATGGCTCTCCCCTTTAAATGAAGAGTGGGTGGAGGGGTATATATAGCCTCCACACAAAAACTAACCATTACACACAATTTACCAATCTCGGTGAGACCGAATGGAGAAACTCGGTCAGACCGATTCAGCAAACCTAGTGACCATTAGGATTTTCGATGGGACTGAGATGCAACTCGGTAGGACCGATATGGTTAGGGTTAGGGCATAACGTAATCTCGTTGTGACCAATTACACAAACTCGGTGGGACCGATTTTGGTAATAAGCTAGCCAGAGAGTTGGTCAGGTAAACTCGGTGGGACCGATCGCTCATTTCGGTGGGACCGAAATGTTACGAAAGAGAAACAGAGAGTTTACATTGCAATCTCGGTGGGACCGATCGCTCATCTCGGTAGGACCGAAACGTTTTGAAGGGAAACAGAGAGATTACAACCCCATCTCGGTGTGACCTAGATACCTATCGGTGAGACCGATTTGCCTAGGGTTTGTGGCAGTGGCTATGACATTTGAAACTCGGTGGCACCGGATAGAAAGAATTGGTAGGGCCGAGTTTGACTTTTGGTTTAGGTCATATGTGGATGTGGGAAGGTAGTTGAGTGTCTTGGAGCATATCACTAAGCACTATGAAGCAAGAACCTCATTAAACAACACCTCACCCCTCCTTGATAGTATTGGCTTTTCCTATAGACTCAATGTGATCTTGGATCACTAAAATATAAAATGTAGAGTCTTGAGCTTTGAGCTTGAGCCAATCTTTTTGTCCTTAATATTTTGAGGGGTCCACTTTCCTCATCCATGCCATGCCATTCATTGAGCTTTTCCTGAAATATTAATCTTGGAATAGCATTAGCTCAATGAGCTATATGTTGTTAGGAATTACCAAAACCACCTAGGGATAGTTGCACTTTCAATCTCCCCCTTTTTGGTAATTGATGACAACATATAGATCAAAGCTTCGACAAATGATAATAAGAGTGAAAAGCATTGTCGCTTTGAGAAGTATGTGAAAAGCAAGACCTCCCCCTAAATTTGTGCATAGTTTATGATTTGCTTTGGACTGCAAATGCACAGAGAATTAGGCTCATAGGTTACACTTGCATGTCACATACATCTTGGTGGAGCGCTCAAAATGATAATAATTAAATACATGCACTCATCACCAAGCAAAGTGAATGATCATATAGGGATAAAATGATAATGTCATCCAACAAGCATTAAGGTAGCATATGATCAAACACATGATCATCCAAGTATCACGTAGACAAAAAGTATCTCAAACAAGCAAAGCAAATAAAGTTCAACCACCAAAGAAAGAGAGAATAAAAAGCAACGCTCTCTCTCGAAGCCTATGATCTGTACATTTTTCTCCCCCTTTGGCAACAAGTTACCAAAAAGTTCCTAGAAAATGCATAGCACTAAACCGTCTCTCAGGCTTGGTCTTCAGGTGGTGGTGTCCGGATAACTCCAAGAACAAAGGCTTCAGTCGAAGTAGATGGAGCTGATGGAGTAGGTGCTAGACCTAGTGGCACTTAAGCTGTAGCTGGTGCAGATGAAGTGGCTCTAGTGTCTGAAACAGGCACTGCAGCAGACATGTGAGCTCTAGGCACTCTGGCAAATGCATCAGTGGTTGTCTTGCCCTTCCTCTCCTGCATATCATCCTGAAGTTGCTCCACAACAGACTGGATCTCAGTTACCTTGACATCCAAGTCATAGAACTTTTGCTCCACGATCCTCTCCAAGCTCTCCTGGTTTTGAGTCAGGGTGGCCAGTCCCTTCTCAATCCTCAGAGTGGAGGCATTCAAGTAGCCAAGCTGATCTTTCTTGCTCTTCAGAAGATACTGAGATGCTTCTTCAGTAGTTGGCATCCTTGCAGCCTTTTCAGCTTTTGCCTTCTCCTTCTTGGCTTGTGCGTGCACAGAAGATGGTTCATCCTCATTCATAACCACAGTGTTGTCCTCGAAGTCTGGATAGATAGGCATGTGCTCCTTGTCCAGCAGATATGTACCAGTGCCCATCTTGGAGTTGATTAGCTCCTGAATCTGTGGGGCATACCCACAACTCCTCTTCTGATCTGCAACTGTCCTCTTGATAGTTTCAACTATTAGGCTCATGACTTTGAACTTCTGTGGAACATCAAAGATATGAAGCAAGTTTATTGCATGGCCTCTGATCATCTTGTGATCACCTAACTTTGGCAAGAGAGTGTGCCTGAGGATCCAGTTGATAGTAGGCAGGCCTGACAGAAGGTAATGTACAAATCCAAACTTATGTGTCTCAAGAGCAGCATCTAGGATCTCCTTGTACATGTGTGCCATGGTGTTGTGATCCTTCTTCTTGTTGTCATAGACATCCAAGTCATCTTCACTCTCTTTTGGGGCATTGATCAACTTCGCCCATTCAGCAACCGTGGACTGGTACCTCGTACCTTCAGACATCCAGACAATTCTTCCATCTGGGTAGAAATGAGCTGTGGAGTAGAAATTCATGATGAGCTCATCATTCCATTTTGTGAGCTTCTGAGCCACAAACTCATCGACTCCACAAGCCTTGAAACTGTCATGTACACCTGGATAGTGATCCTCATTCTCCTTGATGTAGTCCTAGTCGACCCATCTCATGTCACACACCATGGGCTTCTTGTCAAGCAACACTGTCTCATAGAAGTCCTGATGTTCCTTTGTATGGAACCTGTAGTCCACAACAGTCCTTCTCCTGGTGGCATATGGATCTGACTCTCTCCATAGCCTCAGACCTGAGTCCTTCCTGATCTTCATGTTCTCAGCAACTGGATGAGCATCATTGTGATCTGGGATTTTTGACTTCAGCTTCCTCAAGACATGTGACTCATCATCTTCTTCTTCCATTTCAGCTTCAGCCACTGGGGCCTTGTTCTTTTCCTCAGCAAGGATGTTCCCGGTGCTCCTCTTTGGTTTTGGCTTTGGAGCTGGAGCTGGAGCCTTTGGAGCAGTCTTAGGCTTAGATGGAACAGCCCCTGCCCTGATGGCATCACCCATAAGCTTCTGAGCTTTGGGTGCTGGTGCAGCATCTTCTTCCTCTTCCTCTTCACAATCTCTCATGATAGAGGATCTCCCAAGCACTCTGGCAATGGTCTTCTTGACCCTCTCTTTCCTCTTCTTCTCTGCCACAACCTGCCCTTTGGGTGCAGATTCCAAAGTCTCTTGAGTAGATGCTCTGGCCTTAGACATTGGAATTCTCTTGGCAGGAACCTTTTGCTTCATGCCTGGCTTGGTGGCAACAGCTGTGCCACATTCCTTCTTCAGGACTTTTCTCTTTGAGGTGGTTTCTTCTTCCTCAGCCACATAGTCCTCATCCTATGACTCTGAAGTTCTTTTCTTGCTGGCCCTGGTGGCAGCTTTGGGTAAGTTGCTTAGGGTGCTCCTGCTGCCATCATCTGAGCTGCTAGAGGGACTAGTGCCCTCACTCAAGTGAACCTGCTCTTCTGACCTGTTCTGGTTGTCACTCTGATCAGACATATTGCAAACACTGACAGCAGACCCTGTGAATAGATATAGATGAGATAGAGTGGATGAGCATCAAAAATGCAGAGGTTTTTGCAAAAGAATAAGTCAAAAACTTAGTTTTAGTTTTCCACAGAAAGCATTTCGGATCAACCGATTTGTAAACTCGGTGATACCAAAGCGGCTGTTGGAACCTAAACTAGTGAACTCGGTCAGACCGAGTCCCAGTTTGGTGGCACCGAGACTGCTAGGGTTTCACAAAGTCCTGAACTCGGTCACACTGATTTGCAATTCTCGGTCAGACCGAAAATTACATGTGCAATGGCCTGAGCCGAATCGGTGGTACCGAGTTCCACAACTTGGTGGGTCCGAGATGATTTCGGCGGAAACCTAACCCTAAATTTTCAATTCACGACTAAACTACGGAGTGTTTTCGATGGATAGAATGGCTTCAATCGTGGCAAGATACATGGCAAAGCAATGTGCTGAGGAATCGGAGATAGAACAGCACAGTGATCGAGTTCATACCCTAGTTCGGTGATGAACTCGCTACTTCGGAAATGGCGGGGTTGATTCCCGTTGACGGCAGCGGAGACCAACGGCAGGAGGCGGCTGGCGACGAGAAAGATGATCCGGAGACCCTGGAGGCAGAGCGGGCTAAGCGCGGGTTGAGGAGGTTCGGAAAGTTTTCCAAAATTTGACCCGTGGATATATATAGCCCGACCCTATCGGTGTGACCGAGTGGAACAACTCGGTGGCACCGAGATTCATAACTGCAAGCAGTTACTGAAACTCGGTGTGACCAAAAAGTTTGAATCGGTTGCACCGAGGTTGAAAACCTAGATCGACTTAGTGATCTCGGTATGACCGAAATGGGTGAATCGGTCAGACCGAAATGCACAAAGAAGTTTTGGAAGTTTAAGTCTATGACGAATCGGGGACTCTGAGTGCTCCTCACACAGAGTGGTTCGAATCTGACTTGATCAAATTTTGTGATGCAGCATGAATAGAGTTTGAGACGAGAAAAACATAGATAGCTAGAGAAGGTTCTTAGGCATTCTTGTCCATCCACTTGGCCAAAAGAAAAGGAAACCAATCAATCAAAACAACAAGTGGATGTCCTCGAATGAGTAAATTATGCAACCAACATGCTCACACAATAAAATGGCAAATGAAATATGTGGCAAAACATGCACAAACAATTCTAGCATCTATCAAGCAATTGGCGATGACTAGGTCATCTATATATGAGTATATTGACTTAGGAGTCAAATGAGAACATTTGATC
Organism: Triticum aestivum; assembly: GCF_018294505.1. Lineage (NCBI taxonomy): Eukaryota > Viridiplantae > Streptophyta > Magnoliopsida > Poales > Poaceae > Triticum > Triticum aestivum. Next base: position 590,596,698 of record NC_057800.1, on the reverse strand, counting down.
ATAGGTCATACTCATCGTTTAAGCACAAGTGGGGTTACCACTTTTACATAAAGCGTTGTTGTGTTCACACCATTAGAGTTGCTTTAACTCAATTGTTAGAGTAAAGCTCCCCCTAGATGTGAGATCCCCCCTAAGAGGGATGAACTAACCTTGGGTTTTGTCGATGATGACTTCATGTAGGTGTTGAAGATGTGGATGCTCTATGTTGATGTAGATCATTTGGAGCTATCCTTTGGAGTGAGTTGCACTTTCAATACATACACGGGTTAGTCCCACAAGGAACAAACAAGAGTATCCATAGACATAGAGTGATGCACACACAAGATGATGTCTATGAAAGCTTTAGGTTACCTTGTCCCTTGTCTTACCAACAAGAGGGTTTGTGACTCCTTGAACTAGTGCAAGATGTGGAAGTTGATTGCACTTGTTCTTGGCAAAATGATAAGAGTGAAGTATATTGGCGGAGTCACCCTCAAGAACTCTCTAGTTCTTCTTCTTCGGGATCCACACCATCTTGATGGAAATCCTCGGAGTTGTAGTTATACTTGATGAAGTGGAACTTGATGTAGTCTTGGGAACCCACTTGACCAAGGCCTTAGGAGCTTCTTCAAATGCATCAATTTCCTCTTGAAGCTTGTCCTTGCCTTTTTGCTTGTGGTCTTGTGGTGGAAGATCATCTTGAGCTTGTGTCCCTTTGGATGAAGTAGGATCATACTTCTCTTGTTGAGGAACAAACTTCGTCTTTGGGTATTGATCTTCTTCATACTCAACTCCATTGGCATTGAACTTTCGTTCAAAACCAATACCTTGATTCTTGCAGTGCCTTCCTTGCTTGCATACAATTTCCTAGAATTGCTTACTCCCTGCAAGGCTCTTGTAAACACATTTCTCTATAATTCCCTTCAATAAGCTATTTTCTTGATCAAGTGTAACTTGGCTAAGAGAATCATTAGTGGAATCAAGAGAACTACTAGAAGCAACAACATTGGATTTAGCATGATTATTGTTACTACTAGAGGAAGAATCTTTCTTGTTCTTGTTACTAGAATTGACTTGAGGCATGTAAGTGGATAAGAGTAAACGCTTGGCAATGTAAGAAGAACTTTTCTTGCGAAGATCATCATTGATTGCCTTTAAGAACTCATGCTCTTGCTCAAGGTTGAGCTTTTCAAAACGTAATTTCTCATGAGTCCTTAAAAGTTCTCGATGATCTCCTAAGATAGTTTCATGAGCTAACTTAAGAGTGTTTAGTTCTTTAATTAGAGACTCAATCTTCTCCTTATCATTGTCATTCGTTTCATCATAGTATTCATCACTATAGTTGTCAACAAGTAACTCATCATCACCTAACAAGTCATCTTCATCACTACTGAAATCAACATACTCGGGGTGTGATACCTTTGGACCTTTGGCCATGAAGCATCTTCCAATTCCTTCATTTGGTGAATCAAGTATGTCGTAGGAGTTGGTTGACACAAGTGCTAGTACGGCAACACCTTCATCTTGAGTATATTCGGAGTCGGAGTGATAGCTTCTCTCGGAGTCATTGTCGGAGTCGGAGCCGGATACCCATTCACCAACATGAGCTTGATGTCTTCGTTTTATCTAGCTCCTTGATGACTTGTCCTTCCTTTCCGAATCCTTGCTTCTCCGAGGGTGTGTTCGTTCATATCGATCATCCCTACTCCTTCTCTCCCTTGATGGTGATTCTTCTCTTCTACTTTTTCTTTTGGGAGAATCTTCTCTTCTCTTGTGGGGAGCCGTACACTCATTGGAGTAGTGTCCGGGTCTTCCACAATTGTAGCAGTTTCACTCTCGACTAGAAGATCTTTTGTCATTGTAGGACCTTGACTTGGAACTTCTTTCCTTGCTTCTACTCTTGTAGAACTTGTTGAAGTTCTTCACCATTAGGCTCAATTCTTCATTGAAGGTTTGCTTCTCACTTGATGATGTGGGAGCTTCACATGAGGCTTTGTAAGCACCACTTGACTTGTTATGGAGCTCCTCCTTATCCTTGAGTGACATCTCATGAGAAACAATTCTTCCAATGACTTCCGTTGGCTTGAGATCTTTGTAATTTGGCATCATTTGGATCAATGTGCATACGGTATCGTATTTTCCATCGAAGGCTCTTAGGATCTTCTTGATGATGAATTTGCCGGTCATCTCTTCACTTCCTAAGCCGGCAATCTCATTTGTGATAAGAGCAGGCCTAGAGTACATTTCAGCAACACCTTCACCATCCTTCATTTTGAACTTGTCAAGTTGACTTTGAAGCACATCCAACTTGGATTCCTTGATGGAGTCGGTACCTTCGTGCATGTCAATCAAAGTATCCCAAATTTCTTTGCATTCTCAAGATTGCTGATTTTGTTGAATTCTTCGGGGCACAATCCGTTGAAGAGGATATCACAAGCTTGAGCATTGTACTGTAGCATCTTTAACTCATCCGTGGTAGCTTCACGATTCGGTTATCTCCCATCAAAGAATTCACCTTGCAAGCCAACACACACAATAGCCCAAACGGCGGGGTTATGTCCAAGAATATGCATTTTCATCTTATGCTTCCAACTAGCAAAATTAGTACCATTAAAGTAAGGACCTCTACGGTGGTAATTTCCCTCGCTAGACGCCATACTCTCCTAGGTTGTGAAACCAAGGCTATGACCACCAAAAGCTATGGAAATCAAAGCAAATGGAGACCAAAGCCCTGATACCACTTGTAGGATCAAAAGTATGTCTAGAGGGGGGGTGATTAGACTACTTGACAAAATAAAAATCTATCCTTTTCCCAATTTTAGTCTTTGGCAGATTTTAGCTATCTTAGCACAAGTCAAGCAATCTTAAAACAATTCAAGCAAGCATGCAAAGAGTCTATGAACAGCGGAAAATAAAGCATGCTACTTGCAAGAATGTAAAGGGAAGGGTTTGGAGAATTCAAACGCAATTGGAGACATGGATGTTTTTGTCGTGGTTCCGATAGGTGGTGCTATCGTACATCCACGTTGATGGAGACATCAACCCACAGAGGGTAATGGTTGCACGAGTCCATGGAGGGCTCCACCCACGAAGGGTTCACGAAGAAGCAACCTTGTCTATCCCATCATGGCCATCACCCATGAAGGACTTGCCTCACTAGCGGTAGATCTTCACGAAGTAGGCGATCTCCTTGCCCTTACAAACTCCTTGGTTCAACTCCACAATCTTTCTCGGAGGCTCCCAAGTGACACCTAGCCAATCTAGGAGACACCACTCTCCAAGAAGTAACAAATGGTGTGTTGATGATGAACTCCTTGCTCTTGTGCTTCAAATGATAGTCTCCCCAACACTCAACTCTCTCACAGGATGTGGATTTGGTGGAAAGAAGTTTTGAGTGGAAAGCAACTTGGGGAAGGCTAGAGATCAAGATTCATATGGTAGGAATGGAATATCTTAGCCTCAACACATGAGTAGGTGGTTCTCTCTCAGAAAATGTGTATTGGAAGTGTAGGTATGTTCTGATGGATCTCCCCTTTAAATGAAGAGTGGGTGGAGGGGTATATATAGCCTCCACACAAAAACTAACTGTTACACACAATTTACCAATCTCCGTGAGATCGAATGGAGAAACTCGATCAGACCGATTCAGCAAACCTAGTGACCGTTAGGATTTTCGGTGGGACTGAGATGCAACTCGGTAGGACCGATATGGTTAGGGTTAGGGCATAACGTAATCTCGGTGTGACTGATTACACAAACTCGGTGGGACCGATTTTGGTAATAAGCTAACCAGAGAGTTGGTCAGGTAAACTCAGTGAGACCAATCGCTCATTTCGGTGGGACCGAAATGTTACGAAAGAGAAACAGAGAGTTTACATTGCAATCTCGGTGGGACCGGTCGCTCATCTCGGTAGGACCGAAACGTTACGAAGGGAAATAGAGAGATTACAACCCCATCTCGGTGTGACCGAGATCCCTATCGGTGAGACCGATTTGCCTAGGGTTTGTGGCAGTGGCTATGACATTTGAAACTCGGTGGCGCCGGATAGAAAGAATCGGTAGGGCCGAGTTTGACTTTTGGTTTAGGTCATATGTGGATGTGGGAAGGTAGTTGAGGGTTTTGGAGCATATCACTAAGCACTATGAAGCAAGAACCTCATTAAACAACACCTCATCCCTCCTTGATAGTATTGGTTTTTCCTATAGACTCAATGTGATCTTGCACCACTAAAATATAAAATGTAGAGTCTTGAGCTTTGAGCTTGAGCCAATCTTTTTGTCCTTAATATTTTAAGGGGTCCACTTTCCTCATCCATGCCATGCCATTCATTGAGCTTTTCCTGAAATATTAATCTTGGAATAGCATTAGCTCAATGAGCTATATGTTGTTAGGAATTACCAAAACCACCTAAGGATAGTTGCACTTTCAGTTGGCTTCTGCGGAAGAAAGAAGAAGGGAAGGCGGCAGTTGCCAACAGAGAGGAGGCTAGAGTCGCCGAGGAGATCTGGCCCGACTTTTTAGCAGTCAGCCCGAATCTTGGGGACTACAGCCCGCGGGTGCACCAGCGCGCCTCCACGGAGAAAGGAGTCGTCAAAATCAATAGAAAGAAGAAGAGTCGCCAGGAAGATCTGGCCCGACTGATGAGCAGTCGGCCCGGATCCCGGGGACTACAGCCCACGGGTGCGCCAGCGTGCCCCAGTAGAAAGAAGAGGACTTACTCTGGCTCTCCGACAAGTCGGCAGCGCGTTGATCCAGCTCCTGGACCCTAGAGTTGTAGGCGGTCGCACGAAGGTTATGATAATCCTGTAGCAAGCATATCGGCTTTCAGAGCCTGCTAGTTAGAGTTCCGCACCGCCTGCCCAGCAGCCGGCCAGAACTCGGGGACTACACCAAGTGGGTGCGCTGACGCGCCCCCACGAAGCAATACAAGAGTTAAAAACGAAGAAACAAGAAGCATATAGGGATGGCCTCTCGCGACGCCAGATACGCCTTGTTGTAGTTCTTGATGGCGTCGGCTTCGACGTGGAGTTTGGCTTGAACATCCAGCATCGCCTTTGTTCAGAGGACCTGTCCCGCCAACCCGCACCCACCCCGGGGACGCGGCGCTGGTCGCCTCAGCGTCCGGGATCGAGGAGCTCGCAGCGCCAGTCTTCAGTGGGCGTGGCGCCGAAGCCGCCTTTGCAAATCGGCGATGCGTCGGTGTGCCGACCTCAAGAGTCGGGCCCATCGCCACCTCGTTTTTATTCGGCGGCACCAGCGGGTCCGCCGGCTACTTGCCTCGCACGCTCCCAGACGGCGGTGGTGGAGGCACATTCACGTCTGGCATGGCGACGTCGACGCCGTCCCTCTCCATGACCGGGTGCTCGCCCCCGGTTTCCCCAGTCCGCGCCACGAACTCCGGAGGTGGCGGCATGGAGTTCAGGGGAGTGATGAAAATCGATGACTGGCGGCGCACGGCTTCTTCAGCCTGCTTGTTCGCCGCGTCGGCGGCCTCGGACTCCGTCAGTTTCTTCAGGGTGGCGGCCTCCGTCTTCTCGGCCTCCGCCTTCTCCAGGCGGGCGGCTTTCTGCTCTTCGCGCACTTCTCGCGCATTGCGCTCCCTCGCCTCCTGAAGGTCGGCGGCCGGATCAATCCGCCGAATGGTGGTGGAAGTCTCCGCCGACCTCACGATGGAGGCGGCGGCCGATTTCTCATGAGAGAGCAGAGCCCTAGATCAAGGGAAACAAAGTGAAGAAACTCAGACAGAGTCAACAAGGAAAAATGAAGGTACAAGATAAAGGTGGTACTTACGCGGAAACCAGCTGCGGCTTCTTCACCTTCTTGCGGAAGCGGATGGCCTTCGTGGCCGCTTCATCCCGCTTGGTCGCCGCGGCCGAGCCCTTGGGCTTCTTCGGTCGGCTACCAAACAAGCTCGGCGCGGCCCTGCGCTTCTTTGCGCCGCCTTGGGAATCCAGCGCGGCAGATGAGCTCACGCCCGGCTGGCCGGCTCCTGGCTAGTGGCGCGGGGTGACTTCCCCCACATCATCATCAGGCCAGTCCTTGAGGCTGGCTCCGAGCCTCGGGCCGCCTGCTTCGCCGCCTCCTCCCTCGGCGTCGTCCTCCAAGGCCGCAGCCCCCAGATCGGGGTCGTCGATGTCGCTCTCTGCTCGGTCGGGGAGGAATTGGCGCTCTGGCCCCGCGGCCCCGGCTGCCGGATGGAGGAGGGGACTCTATTCAAAGGCCGATTGGTCAGACTGGACAGCAATAACTCGGCAACAAAAGAGACAGAGAAAAAAGACAGATGACTTACAATAGGCGGGGGGTTGGCGCGTGAATACGGCTCCTTGCCAAACCGCCCCTCATCCGTGAGCTCACAGTTCGCAATGTAGTTCACCATGTGAGCTACATCTGCGTGAGGCATCTCCTTGGTGCACAGCCGACTCGGGTCCCGATGTCCGCTCATCTGGCAGATCATGTGAGGGCGGCTCTAGAGCAGGAGCACTCGGCGCGCCACGAAGGCGGATAGCAAGTCGGGCCCGGTCAGGCTCTCTGACTGTATCAGCACTCGGAGCCGCGCGAAAGTGGCGGCTCTGGAGGGCAACAGCGTCTTGGCCCGATACGACCAGTTGGGCTGCCTCCCAGCCGGCGGGCCGGCTTCGTAAGCCGGCAAGTTGACCCAGTCGCCCTCCGCGAAGACGCTCTTCACGTAGAAATACGACCGCTGCCACATCTTCATCGACTTGATCAGCGGGATGGCAGGAAACGGGTTTTCGGCTGCCGGCCTCCGCACCGCCATGAACGCGCTGCATTGAGCCGGCACACCCGCAACAAGGGTGTCGAGCTTGATGTAGAAGAACTCCCCCCAGAGCTCGATGGTGGGTAGGACGCCGAGGAAGCCTTCGCACAAGGTGACGAAGGCGGACATCAGCACCACCGTGTTCGGGGTGAGGTGGTGCGGCTGAAGACCGTAGAACTCGAGGAAGGATCGGAAGAAGCTGCTCGCCGACAGGCTGAGGCCACGCAGGAAGTGCAAGCGGAACACGACCCGCTCGCCCTCCTCCGGCGCCGGTGAAATTTCCCTCCTCGGCGCGAGGCGGATCCTCACGTGGTCCTCCCTGGGGAGCCTCCGTGTCTGGCAGAGGAAGTCGATATGGTCCTCATGAACCTCGGAGCCATCCCATGCACCGGAGCGCGCCATGGGGTACGTGGGGATGGAGGATGAGCTCATCGGAGAAGAACCACCGCGGCGCTCAATGTGGCTTGGGGGCGCTTCGGCGAGACGAAGAAGAAGGAGGAAAGAATAGGAAGGAGGGACGCGCGTGCTCCGCCGCTCCCCCCTCCTCCCCCTACTTATAGGCCTACAGGCTGCGAAGCTGAGGGGGCGATCGTGGGATTCACTGCGCCCACAACCCCATGCCCCCACGTTTATCGCGCAAGATACTGCACGCAGTAACTCCGCGGGAACCCCAACCGCCCACCTCGGCCGCAGCGGATCCGCTCGCACGCCGAGGCGTGGTAGTGGCGGACCCCGCCGCAGGCGTGTTCCATCGCGGATGTGGGTTGGCAGATTGGCCCGGCCGATCGGCGCCATGTGACATGACCACAACGGGTGGCGGCCTGGAGGCTTAGCTAGCATGCCACTTGGTTCCCGCCGACGCGTTCGAAGTTTGGATAAGTCAGACTGGGCGCGGCCGACTCCCGCCAGTCGGCCCGGCAGAAGTCGGACGAAGCTCCACCTCAGGCACTCGGAGAAGAAAACTGTTGAGGCTTCTCGGCTGCTCAGCCGCGGCACCTCACCAGCTTCGGGGACTACTATCGGAGTAATGGGCCACGGGTAGGTTAATCCAAGGTCCAGAACTTTTCAGGACATCGGGGCTGGCTGCGCCCCTCAAGGCACCAAGATGAAGTGCCGCCTTCTGGTGGCCAGCTGAAGGAATAGCCGGCTGCCCATAGACGGCCGAGTTTCAGAGACCGACTTCAAAAACAGCCGACTCCTAGTTGGCGGCTTCTAGAGAAGCCGACCCCTAGCAGTCGGCCCATGGCGCCAACAAAGCCCGCGCCCTCATCAAGAAAGACAAGACAGGGAGTGGCTACAGTATAGACCATCCCCCCCTGATCCAGGGACGGGCGTGGCCACAGTGCACCATACCGGCGGAGATCTTCGCCCGGCGCGGCACTGTTGCCACGCCACTCCTAACATCACCACAAGCAGGCGGAGCCCTGCTCCCACGACGGCCTATCGGTACGGCCCAAGGACGATGGGCCCCACCAATCAGCGAGAGCCTGGAAGACGGTAAGAGCCCCACCAGTCAGACCCGATGGAGGTCGGCCCCCGGCAGTCGGCCCGCCCTTTCCTCGGGACCCATGCGCCATTAACCAAGATGAGACATGGAGTGACTACAGTAATCGCCCGCCAAGTGGCGGAGCTGTAGCCACGATCCCTTGACCAAGCCTGCGTCATTAGAGTCACGGCTACAGTGATCAGCAGCTAACAAGACCCGAGAGCGGCGGGGGCGGCCTGTCGGCCCCGTACCCAACCAGTCGGCAGGGCCCACCAGGCGGCGGGCCCAGAAGCCGGTGGCTGAAGAGACTGACGGCCGGGCCCTATGCCCGGCCGGATTACCATTGTACCTCTGGGGGTAGGCCTATATAAACCCCCCAGGGCACCCATGCAAAGGGTTCCCACCCGGTTAGGACTAGACTTAGACCTAGAGGAGTAGAGGGCCGGTGACGGTGTCCTGGACTAGGGGGTACTCACCACGTCATCTCCCGATCTGTTAGATTGGGCCGAGGACCCCCATGGCCGTATACTCCTGGGCCAGTTCGGACAGCTGCCACATACAAGGAAGATTCCACAAGACTTGGCGATCAAGACAAGGACTCCTCCCTACAGACGTATTCGGCTAGGACTCTTGTTATCCTAGGCCTCTGGTGCATTATATAAACTGAGGCCAGGCTAGTCGATAGATCATATACATACAATCATACCATAGGCTAGCTTCTAGGGTTTAGCCTCTTTGATCTCATGGTAGATCTACTCTTGTACTACCCATATCATCAATATTAATCAAGCAGGACGTAGGGTTTTACCTCCATCAAGAGGGCCCGAACCTGGGTAAAACATCGTGTCCTCTACCTCATGTTACCATCCGGCCTAGACACACAGTTCGGGACCCCCTATCCGAGATCCACCGGTTTTGACACCGACATTGGTGCTTTCATTGAGAGTTCCGCTGTGTGATCGACAAAAGGATCAATGGCTCGCCTGCAGATCAACTGCGACTTCGGCATCTTCGTCACCAGCTCGACTGATCACCTTGGTTCGACCAAGAACTGCGCCCCGTGTTCGGGTCACCATGTTTGGACGAGGGCCTTCATCAAACATCAACTCTGATCTCTATCAAGATCACGAAGGAATCATCCATGGAGCTCGGGGGATCAACGTCAACATTGCCTTCAAGCGGCCGTGCTGTTATTCTGGACAGCGAACTCATATCTACCGTCACCACCTCCTCGAGTATCGCTTTGACAATCGCTTTGGTGTAATTGTGCGGAATTGAGTCTACAACAACCCTGGAAAATTTCGTCGAGTTCCGATGGAGGAATCTCTGGCAATCCATGATATACCAGAGCCCTGTCAAATCTGGAAGGGAATCTGGATGAGTTTAGGGCGTGGTGTCCAACTTCTAGCTCGGACGTCCTTTGGAAGATCCAACCGTTGATCGGCTGAGGAATTCCCATATCTACCACCTCTCAAAATTTCAGCTCGATCCGACCGTCCAAACTCCGGGAATCTTCCGATTAGTGCATCACTTTTCGGATCTGTTTTCTGCGCGAAAACGAATCCGACCCGAGTTCGTCTTTTTTATGAACGGGATTTCGGACATCCCTTTTGAAGGAAGTTTTGTATGGGGTATTGTGTTTTGTTCCCGAACACATCCCACTAACTTTAAGATCTTTTGAACATGATCTTCAACATCATGCTGGTGTCAAACCAGTCCGGCAATATTACTCCACGGCTGCCGACCTGCGCTAGACACGTCGTCACTTTGTTGAGCCAAGCTCAACTTCTTCAGATCATCATCTCCGCAAGCCGAACAAGAGTCCGGCATCGCGAAGGATAAATCATCACCAACATCGCCGCCCCACGAATTACACGGAGCGGGCATACCAGCATCGCCGGACGGTCGCTTCATCAAGCCGGCATCGACCACGTCGTGACCTGCATCGACAGGGCCGCACTATTGCTTCTTCAAGCTGGTGTCCATTACGCAGATCTACTTCGACTCATCGGCTGACATCGAAGCTTCGACATCTCGGCTGGACCGGGGGCTTCGCCATCTCTTCATCAACCTACCCCGGACACTTCGGCGTCACTAGCCGACCAGCTCTGTCATGTTAGCTGGGCCGAGGGCTTTCTCTCGGCGAGCCAACCTTTGCCAGCATTGCCATGCCGTCGTTTTATCGCCCATCAGGCAATGGGTGTGCGGAGCGAGTCCCAATTTTGAGAATCACCTTCCTTCGGATTGCTACAACAAATAAACAAGGTGCTATTAATCCCAGTATTTTTTGCTTGTTTGGGTTCATTTTTCCCAAGGAATTATTACTCTGGTTTGTCCATCATATGTACACAGGTCTATCAAATGGTGGCCGCATTAATGACAGTCGCATGGTGGTTCGGTCAGTTTCCATACATAGTCCGGTGAACGCCGCATCCGGAGCTCGGACCGACCTGCGAATTCAGGCTTTGCCACGCCTCTATCGCATCACACTGACGCCCTGCATCAACATTGACTTCGGCGATAGGCCATATTTCTTTTATTACTCACTTTGCATAAATTATTTATTATGCAACGATTTTTTTAATTATCATTATGACTATTATCTCCGGTTTGCATTATATTTTATGCACAGGAAAATGATCCGGAGACTTCGGCGTCACTCTGCCGGTCTGCATTGACCGTACTATGTCACCACTTCGGCGTGTCGAGCTATCCGCTCCGCCACCTCGGGACCGGCTTGGGGAATGGAATCTTGCCCGCGTCAAGCTCGGATCGTGTCATCAATACCGAACACATTAACCAGCTAAGTCGCTTTTATGCTCAAAGCTTTAATTTCTAATTTGTGTTCGGTTCGACCAAGCATTATACTTTTTTGAAAAAAAGTTGCTTGTAAAAAATTTCCTTGTCCAAACTTTGTTTGTGACGCATAAATTCAAATACCCAATTCATTTGGGGGCTTCCTTCATGAAGCTTTTCCTCTTGCATATGATTATACTTGTACGGCTTCGTTCCTTGTTCGCGTATTACGCTATAATATGTACCATATTGACTTAAGCGATTTGCAAGCTGGGTTGCCTCGTTCCTGTGTTTACCCCTACGTTCCCGATTGTTCGGCTAGGGAGTAAAGGGAACACCTCTGCGATTGTCACGATCGGGTCATCCGAGCCGGACCTCAGATTGGGTGAAGCCGAAAGCTAGTGCTCTTATAGTTTTCAATGATGATCGGCACACAACGGAACTCATGAGTATAAAAAATCTATTGCACAAGTCTCATAATAACAATGAGCACCGAAGAAAGGTACCGGTGGGGGTACTATTTTCTTTGAAGATGCTTCTTACACTTCGCAGTAATATAGCATAAGTTCCCTGAGCGCGCTTTGTCTGTTACAGCCTTATGGCCTGATTGCCTGGTTATTGGAAACACCGTCGATATTCTCGACAGATGGAGTACATAACACTTTTCGGTCCTTGACCGAAGAGGGAGAAGCCGACGGTCGGTTAAGACGCGTTTAAAGTTCGGTTGAATATAGATATGATATAAGTACTTCGGTACATGCAATCATTCTTTTACCCAAGTCACTTGGGGGCTCTTAAATTTATATGAGCCATTTTATGATAAGTTTTCTTCTTCTTAGTCGTTGCAAAGTTTTATTATTATTATTATTATTATTATTATTATTATTATTATTATTATTATTATTATTATTATTATTATTATTATTATCTATCACTCCTTTTTTCGACACGAGCGTGTGGTCACTAGCCGGGGAGCCTAATTTCTCTCTCAAAGCCGCTAGAGTTTAGTTTGCTAAACTGGCCTAATGAGAAGTACTCCGCCCTCGGGATAGGAGGTTGAAGCCGTAGGCTGATCCGCTTAAAGTCTTGAGATGGGATGTATCATGTTAAAGCACGACAGAAGCACTTCTTTTGCTAAGGCCAATTTTCGGATTGGCACCGAACACTTGATCTTGTTCGGACGTCAAGTTTTTACTGACGTTTTTTGGTTTTCCAAGCTTATGGCACTTTTAAACTATTTGTGTGTATTCAGCACAAGTGTCGCAGTGCAACGCCGGACACCTTTAGAGATTCGGCAAAAACATTCTCGGATATTGCTATATATGCATCGGTTTCGAATTGTGTCTTCGGTCAATAGTTGGGTTGCCCGGCTCCTGTGCTTGCCTCCTATGTTCCGCTTTGTTCGGCTAGGTGTGCAAAGGGAGAACCACTGCGATTGTGCTTCCAGCTCACATGGTTAAGCACCTTAGTGGAGAAAGCCGAAAACTGACTATCATAGTAAGCGTAAACTGGTCAGCAATCTGATGACGGTGTTAAATGACGGGCCATTCATAACAATGGCCGAAGTGTTTACGGCTTGACCTCGACTGTCGCCGAACACTACCGGGGGCTATTAACTGCCCTCCCAAACTAAATCCTCGATATTTTGCTCTTACATTGGAGCTAAAGTTTCATTATCATGCTTAGCATGACAACCCAAAGAAAGGAACCGATAGCGGGACTATTTTCTTTGGAAGACATTTCTTCTGTTAAACAGTAATATAACATATCTCTCTGCGTACCTTTGTTTATAAAACCGTATGGCCAGATTGCCTTGTTTGTCGTAAATCTTTGCCGTCATAAAGGCTTTATAAAGTAGGACAAACACTCCTCGGCTACTGGCCGAGGAGGTGGAAGCCGATGGTTAGTCAACAAAGTTTTGTACAATACGGATCCGAGCATTAATGACGTAAAGTACTTGGATACATAGAGTCATTACATATAATTTGTGATTTTACTATGGATATCGATCCTTAATTCGGCCACCCGTGCCCGCATTAAGGCTCGGGGGCTGCTGGCTTCAGGCTTATTATTTACAAATATTAAAGGGGCACATCGATCCCCTGATCTGGTGTTGCCACCCGACCAGTGTCTCGGGGGCTACTGCATTGCCTGTTCAATGCAGAAAATTTTATGTGCAATATAGTTTCCAAGGAGATTTTGATCCTCAGGTTGGTCAGCCGCACCCAACCTGAGTCTCGAGGACTGAGCATGCCGCTTTTAGTGTCTCGAAGTATTCTGCCGAGATAGGACTTGATCCTCAGGCCGATTTTGCAAATCAACCTGAGTCTCAACGGCTACTGGGATCAGCGGTCTTTGTCATCCTTCATGTGCATCTCGGGTTTTAGACCAATACCCACCTTGAGGGCTACTGGCTATATATCTCGGCAGAGAATAAATTGCACCAATCAAAAATATTGACAAAAATCGACCCACATTCGGGGTGGTGCACCACCTCGGAAGCAGTCCGGCATAAAGCTCGTGCGCTAGTGGCTGGCTCCATAGAGGGCATTTCCGGCATTAAGCTCGGCTAAACTCCTTCAAACTTCTTTGAACCAAGGTGATTTATGACACCTCGGATACAGTCCGGCGTTGGAGCTCGGATACAGTCCGGCGTTGGAGCTCGGATACATAGTCCGGCGTCGGAGCTCGGATACAGTCCAGCGTTGGAGCTCGGATACATAGTCCGGCCTTGGAGCTCGGATACATAGTCCGGCGTTGGAGCTCGGATACATTCCGACATTAGAGCTGGGAAGCGGTCCGGCGTTGGTGCTCGGTTGCAAAAGATACCTCGAATGCAGTCTGGCGTTGGAGCTCGGACGCAAGAGGACGCTGCCCCCCAGGAACAACTTCAAACCCGAGATGTGGCATAAAAATAACAAGGCATTGATAAAGGCCGAAAACTTAAAGGGGCTCCTCGGATACCCGACGTGTAAACTCGTCGAATTCATTTCGGCGATCCTCAAGATCGAAGATGAGAAGATTTGTTGAACTAGTTTTCAAGACCGACGACCAAAGATGAAGAACGGTTCGGAAGAATTGAGGAGCGTCCCTAACTTGAAGACCGGTTCAGGGGGCTACTGACGGTGTCCTGGACGAGGGGGTACTCACCACGTCATCTTCCGATCTGTTAGATTGAGCCGAGGACCCCCATGGCCATATACTCATGGGCCAGTTCGGACAGCTGCCGCATACAAGGAAGATTCCACAAGACTTGGCGATCAAGACAAGGACTCCTCCCCACCGGCGTATTCGGCTAGGACTCTTGTTATCCTAGGCCTCTGGTGCATTATATAAACCGAGGCCAGGCTAGTCGATAGATCATATACATACAATCATATCATAGGCTAGCTTCTAGGGTTTAGCCTCTTTGATCTCGTGGTAGATCTACTCTTGTACTACCCATATTATCAATATTAATCAAGCAGGACGTAGGGTTTTACCTCCATCAAGAGGGCCCGAACCTGGGTAAAACATCGTGTCCCCTGCCTCATGTTACCATCCGGCCTAGACGCACAGTTCGGGACCCCCTACCCGAGATCCGCTGATTTTGACACCGACAGCCGGCCTTGCTTTCTCCCATCTCTAGTAAATAGCTCGAGGAGCACCATTGTACCACTTGTGTCTTAGTGATCATGCGGAGGCCCCGCAGAGCAGGACTAGGGGTGTTATCTCCTAGGAGAGCACCGAACCTGGGTAAAGTACGCCGGCGTTCGTGTCTACGCCTCATCCCGTTTCCAGGCACCGGCGACGTTCTACTCGCTCCCACCATGATAAGTCATCCTTTGGCATATGTCGCACCCAACCCCCGACAACTGATACAGCAAAATGAGATTTATAAAGAGATTTCCCCGAGTACGTACCTTTAGGATTCCACGACTAGCTTCATTTGTCTTCCACACCTTGTATGATTTGCACATCAGAGATCGCCTCTCACAAGGTTAAAACTTAAATAAAAAATCTGAATATTTATTCAACCCTTTATGTCCTTAATCCAGACTCCATTGATCAATGCTTCCGCTACTGTTATTCTCTCTCTAATGACCGGTTGCACTGAATTGAAAACTTCGGTAGAATATATTTTCCTGTTGCGTCATTGATCCATATGATGGTCCAAAAGAAACACTATGCCCGCTACCAAACTCAACACGGGCAGCAGCATTGAGCAAACGCCTCTCATGTATCTTCAAAGGGCTTAGCAGGTGGTTCCAAGCACTGATTTCAAGATTTCTGTAACCAAAATTTATAGGCTAGGAGATTTGCTAGCAGTGAAATAGTGATTTTTTTGCATAAAAAAAGTAATGCTATCTAGCTGACGTTCCCTAGGAAGGGGATGTAAAACGAACATTGTTTGCTGACAGTCTTAGCTGTGATGCCAGACCAAACAATGGCAGTTTCTACTCGTTTTTGCTCAAAATGTCCTTCTTCATAGAAACTGTCATGCTATTCTGAAGAAATTGCCAACCCCCAAATAACTAAAACTGCCATGAAAATGGTCATCAGATAAGAGCATTAAAAAATATTAACTCTGTCTGAAATTAATTGTCTTAGATTTGTCTAGCAAAGATAAAGTAATTTAGGACGGAAGGAGTAGTAAATTGAGATAGAAAGCAATTTTAACAGTTTTAGCATAGAGAATCTACTAGAGATACCTTGATGCCCCCTTCTTGCAGGCGCGGCGCGGAAAACATATGTGCGGCAGTGGGCGGTTAAACCGGACTAGGCATCAGCAACCGAGACGAGCTTCCCGCAGAGAAAATCATCAACAAACTTGGGCACAGCTTGCACGAAATAGTTTTCCTAGTAAGGCCACAGATTCCTGGCTGCTTACCAGTAGCACGTGCTAAAACCGATCAACCGCTCGACAGACAGTACTGACAGGCTGACACCGCTGGTTGGGCAAGAGAGAACCTGAGATGTGGTCATGCGGCCAAGAGGCTGGGGACGGACATTGCGAGGAGGACAACCGCTACTTTATTAGTAGTAGATCCAAACGTCTACTCTACTCTCGTGGCTGCCTTGGCTTATCGACTCGGGGTCGCAACAATAAAATATCAGTGCAAGATTGCAAGTGGCAAAGCTAAACAAACAACTCGAGGTGTCGATGCCGACGAAGATTAGTTAAAGCTCGTCCTCTCAGTGTGACAGGGCATCGGCAGATCGATCGTAATCTAAGCAATCCGCACGTTGTTTCGGGAGCAGGGCCTGGCTGGCCCCTGATGAGAATGCGATTGGGCAAGTGGCAGTACCAACCATAAACAAATTCTGCTGCTCTTTATTAGTACTCCTACCAGTTAAAGAAAGATACTCCACAATAGGTAGTGCATGGTTCGAGGAAGGTTCGAGTCGACCACCTCAAGTTTTCCCGAGCCGGAGTCGGGACAGGACTCGAGAACCCGGATCTAGTGGCCATTGGGAGTCGATGTGCAAAGCGCAGCTGTGGACGACCCGCAGTAGTGGCTCAAAAACCGGTAAAGTTAATCCTAAGTTCCCAACCCAACACGTGAGGCGAGGAATCGTCCCAACGCCTACTCATCTGCAGCAACTAGCAAGCGTAGAGCGTAGTAGCCGCGTAGGTGATGAGCTTTGAACTTTCCTGCAGGATCGGAATGCGCTAGCCGTCCACGTACTCAGCTTGGGAAACTTCACCGATGCGGGGGCGTGTGGGCAGGTACGCCTGTACGCCCGTGCGGCCGTGTCCCAGGCCTACGCTCGCTACCGCACACACACAGGGCTACTTGTGGCGCCGTTGGGAGCGGACGCCCACGAGGCCAAAGCACCGAGCAGCACCGCAACACCACCGTTGCGGCTTCTCTTTTGCCCAGGAAAGTGCCGAACAACCAAACGAATGCATCGGTCGGATGGAGCCCTGCCACGACCGTGCATAGATGCCTCGGAAAGTAACCCACCACCCGGCAGCTGGCCGCCTCATCAAGATTCAAGTCATCATCACCAGACACACATGATCTCCCCATGACTTTCTTTTTATTTGCTCTTTTCTGAATGATGATTCGGTTTATCATGCATGTTGTTGGACTTGTATTCTTAAGCAGCCTGAACTGAAGTCAGGATCATGCTTTCTAGGTGTCCGATGATGGCTGTGGCGCGGTTCTTGGTCTGTGAGTCTTGCCTCCTCTCCGTTTGTGGCATGCGGTTCAACTAGGCGAGTTGTTCTATCATTGTTGTCGTCGTGTTGTGAACTGCATGCCAAAATGCATTGTATTAGCCGCTTGACTCTTCTTCTACGATACCGGTACATCTCTTCATGATGTATCATTGAAAATAATTACATGGATGCCCTAACTTGATTCTTACTACTTATATTTGCCGCTAATTTTTGGCCGTGCCCATTTGTATTCATGTTCTGTCAAATGTCCCTATGAAAATACCCTTCCTTGGCGTTTTCATCCAGATAAAGGGATTTGAATGTCTCCGAGACATTCTCTAAATGTTTTTACCCGTTCTTACAGGTAAGACCCCATTGAAACACTCAATGCCGTACAGCTGAACTCCGTCGCGTGCTTAGCGCCTCCACCACTATGGGGTCCAGGGAGGACTCCCTAGTTGACTAGACGTGTGCACTCTTTTGGAACCTACGGGGCTTTGGGAATGAGGGCCGCCGCAGGCAACTAGTGGAATACATGCGTGAGGAGAACATCGACATTGTAGTGGTCCAAGAAACAATGCGTATGGAGTTCTCGATAGCAGAGCTGGAAGGTCTTAGTAGGCACCAGTTTGCTTGGCACTGGTTGCCATATAGTGGAGTGGCTAGTCAATCCTGGGGCATCCTTCTGGGGGTGAAGGATGACGCCTTTGAGGTTGGGTCCATGGACCGGGGTGGGTTTTTTGTGAGCATGGAGGTGTGGGAAAGAGCGATCAACTTCAAGTGGGAAGTGATTGTAGTATATGGACCGGCTAATCATAGTCGATCCCAATATTTTCTAGAAGAAATCCGCACAAAAGTCTCATCTGTGTCGTTACCAGTCATTATTGGTGGTGACTTCAACCTCATTAGAGCTCCATCAGATAAAAATAATGCCCGGATCGACTTTCCAGGCATGCGGCGATTCAACGACTGGATCGCTGATCTCGGTATCTGAGAATTAGATAGAGTTAGGGCAAGGTTTACTTGGACCAATCGGCAGATACCCCCAACCGGAGTGTTTTAGACAGGGTGTTCATGTTCCCGAACTAGGAACTGCGGTTCCCCCTAGCTTGCTTGTATGCCATCACCTGGATCGGGTCAGATCATGTGCCCCTGCTGTTATCATCTAGTGATGAGAGGCCTTGCCCACCCCCGTGGTTCCTCTTTGAGTCCTTATGGTTGCGATAACTTGGTTTCATCGGGGTGGCAGCTCGGTTGGAGCCACACCGATGGATGTCGGCAGTCGATGATTGGCACTTCCTAGAGAAGCGGTCTAGAAAATTCGTGAGGAGTTGGGTGCTAATGTATGCCGTGATCTCAAGATTGGGAGGGGAGCCCTACTTGCAGAGATTGAAGTCTTAGACTTGCAGGCCCATGCCGCGGGCATCACTTCTGATGAATGGGCTCTTCGCTATAGCCTAGAAGGCGACTTGCTCGAGATTTACTGGAAGGAAGAGGAATATTGGAGCCAACGGGGGACCTTCAATTGGGTCATCTTCGGTGGCGCCAACACAACATAAAATGTGCTCATCATCTACACGGCTACGTTGACTGTCTAGCCTTGGGTTGTCTTTCAAAACTTGCTGGGAGGATGGCGGGATAGAATCTGTAGATTTTAGTTGCTCGGAAGGACCACCATCATCCACTGCCTTACAAATTTCCTTCTACTATATGCATTGTGAAGTAAAACCGACAAGAAAAAGGAAATAAAATTCGCTCTTCAGAACTCATTCTTGTATGATACTAACGAACACTACTCCGATTAAAGGCAAACACATGATAGAAGGATGGAATATGTCATAGCCCTAGAATGTTGCTTGTATATAGTTGCATGAGAGAGAGCATCAAGCACCATGTTTAAATTCAGGAAACTTGAATTGAGGAAATTTGAAAGCCTTAAAATTTAATTAAAAAGGGCAAAGAACCCTAAAAATTGCATTAATTGATTCCACAAATTCTTATTTAATGTTTTGGAATTTTGGCAAGGGTTTTAAGCCCAACCAAAATTTATGAACATTTTTAAGGAATATTGTGAACACTCAATTAAAATCATTATTGTATCTGAATTAGATTTAATTCTTCTATAAAAGAATTACATGCCCAATAATTCTGGAACTTTTCAGGTGGTCATGGATATTCAGCTAATTATTTTCAGAAGCTCATAAAATGGTTTGATTTTGAATCAAATCAAAACAGAGTGCAAAATTAGAAACAAAAATATAGAAACAGGAAGAAATAGAAAGACGCTTACATGGTGCTCACTGTGCGGCCTAGCACTGGTGGCCCAATGCTAGTGGTCCTCTTCCTAGTGCCAAGAAGACAAGGGCAGGTGCTCGACGCACGCGGCCACACGCCCGACAACCTCCAGGCTGCCTGCCTGCGCCCTCGGTGGCCTCGACGTCGCCATGCATCACCCGGATCCTGATGTAGGGTAGAACCCTAGATGCCCGATCTTTCACGATTGGAGCGGATTGTCGGTGTCAAAACTGACGGATCTCGGATAGGGGGTCCCGAACTGTGCTTCTAGGATTGATGGTAACAGGAGACAGGGTACACGATGTTTACCAAGGTTCGGGCCCTCTTGATGGAGGTAATACCCTACGTCATGCTTGATTGATATTGATGAGTATAAAGATTACAAGAGTTGATCTACTACGAGATCGTTGTAGCTAAACCCTAGAAGTCTAGCCTGTATGATTATGATTGTTCCTATGGACTAAAACCCTCTAGTTTATATAAACACCGGAGGGGATCAGGGTTATACAAAGTCGGTTACAGAGAAAGGAAATAATTCATCTGGACGTCTAGCTTGCCTTCCATGCAAAGGAGAGTCCCAACCGGACACGGGAAGAAGTCTTCTATCTTGTATCTTCATGGCCCAATAGTCCGGCCCATGTCACACAGGTCGGACGCCCGAGGACCCCTTAATCCCAGACACCCTCAATAGCCCCCGAACCAGGCTTCAATGACGATGTGTCCGGCGCGCTGATAGTCTTCGGCATTGCAAGGCGGGTTCTTCGTCCGAAAACATCTAAGCTTTTGATCGGAAGAGTCATACTCAGCTTTCCATTTAATGTCGTACCCATTGGCTTCTGCGCCTCCACCGCTTCGGCTTCCACGTGTCAAGAGAACACGAACGGTTAGAGTACTTTTTGCATATACCACCCTGGCCATATAAGAAGGGTGTCTATTTAAAGGGACTGGATCTCAGATCCCATCCCACATCGAGCGAAAAATCCTTAGATCTTGCTAGGAGAAACCATTCCAGCATGGCTAGCGCTCCCAGTTCTTCCTTGTGCCCCCATGGCTCCGAGAAAGGCGATTGGGAGAGATGTTCCGTTTCCCACGATCAGCTGGCCAAGCTTCAAACATAGGGGTTTCTTCCCCCCGCGGATCTAGTCCCTGTTCGAGTAGGGTTAACCTCTTTTACGGGCGAAGCCCTGGTAGAAAATTTCCCCAATCCAGCCAGGGGAGAGCAAGTGTGCTTTACATCCTTCTTAATAAGAGGCGTCGGGTTTCCAATCCACCCCTTCCTCCGAGGTCTTCTGGAGTACTATGGCCTCCAACTGCACAATCTCACGTCGGGTTCCATCCTGCACATCGCGGGCTACGTGGCTCTTTGCGAGCTATTCCTGGGCTGTGAGGCCCATTTCGAACTATGGAGGAAACTGTTCTGCCTCGTCCCTCGCTCCCAAAAGGGATCTATATTTGAGGTGGGTGGCACCGAAATATGGCGCATAGCCGGGACCAGATACTTATCCGGCACGCCGAAGAAGGCGTCCGAAGAGTGGCCCTCGGAGTGGTTCTATATCGAGGACGTCACTCTCCCTGACCCAGTCCAAATGGGCCTTCCCGAATTTACCAGTGCTCCATTGAGGAAACGCCACAGCTAGCGCCCTCGGAGCCTCGAGGAAGAACACAGTGCGGAAGTCCAACAGTTAATGGGCAAGATAAGGACACTTGCACAATCCGGATTATCAATAATCGATGTAATGGCCATTTCCATAGTGCGAGGTGTTCAGCCGCTCCAATTTAGCGGGCTTCCCATGTGGCACTACAATGGGGAGGACGACACCTCGTGCTGTGGACGAAAGGGTCCGGATTCCCTTACCGTCCTGGCCGCAAAACTGGTCGATCTGTATAAAGGGGAGAAAGAGGAATTCACTCGTCTTATGCTTCGGGAAGGATTTTCTATGTACAATCCTCCTAGCTGGGTGAGTTTTAATCCCATCACTCTACTCAATCCTCTCCTTGAGTCATGCTTAAGTGCCATTAACCCTTACATTTTAACAGGAATGGCGGAAGGTTATAGCGGCGATCTATAGCCCCCCTCCACAGCTGGAGAACCGTAACCGGGACCTTGACCCCGGATACGAAGAGGATCCAGACATATTCATAGAGCTCGAGGAGGGAGTATTCTACGAGGTGAGCTATGATGGCACAGTAGTGCCAATCATGGCCGATAATCCCGGCCTTCCTGCCTCTCATGTAAGTAATCACGAGACATCTCCTCCGAAAGAGCTTCCCCACTGTACCTCACCCACCGCACTGTCTCGTGCTTCAAAGGGGAGGTGGTCGGCATGCCATGCTACACCAGAGGCGCTTCATAAGAACGTGGCGCCCGCGCCAAACAAGTCATCGAAGAGGAAGGCCGACGATAACACGGCCGAACCATCATCAAAGAGGTATGGCTTTCTTTTTAAATATGCCTCCTGGTCATCACATCAAACTGTGACATTACTCGCTGCATTTCATCAGGAAGAGCATCCGCCAAACTATGTCTGGGGATCCTGCCGATCGTGCCTCCACTAGTCAGATTCCAGACCTGCCCTAAGGATGGGGGGCTGACACGGGAGTGACGCCGGATTGTCCTTCCACAAAGGATTTAGATTATATGTCCGTCACAAACTCTGAAGTAGAGAGTGCCATGAATCATCAGCGCCGGAGGGTCGCTCTCCACGACCCTGGTTTTCAAAAGAGGCATTCAATGCCTTCAGCTCAGCCGATGCATACATCCGAGTTGCTCGGGATGGACTTGCCAGAGCCACGGACTAGCATTTAGAAGATATGCGGGTAAGTGTAGATTTGATAATCATATACCAGTAGCCCCCGAGACTTGAAGCAATTGATACAACTAATTTAAGGATCATTGTATAATCAGGTACTCACGGAGAAGAATAGCCTGCTGTCTCAAGAGCTGGAAAAGTGTCAGACCCAGCTAGCTACGGCTACCGCCGAATTGGAGAAATCCAAGGGGGCACCGCCTGGTAATGTTTCCCCTCATCAGAAAAAAGTATAATCATATACCAGTAATATTAATACTGTTGTGTTTCCGCTGACAGGATCAGTAGATCAACTGAGGGAAAAACTGAAAATCGCCCAGGCTGGTGAACAGGAGGCCAAAAGGCAACATGCGGTAGGCGAACGTGTGCTGATGCGGGTTAGGGATGAAAAGAACAAGCTGCATGATTCCAATACCCTACTGGGCGAAGAACTAAAAGATGTGCGAGCCCAGCTAGCTGACGCCGTCAAGGAGAATATGAGGCTACAAGTCATCATATTCAGTATGTTTTTGACGTTACCTTTATGCATTTTAGCGAAGAAATGATCTGACAGATTTATGTCCGCAGGTATGCTGACTGGCCGTCCCGAAGGGGAAATGTCCGGCTCTCAAGGCGACCTTTTGCAAGAGCTGGCCCAATTGCACAAGCGAGCTTGGCAAGCAATGCGGAGGATTGCCAAAGCTTTGTGGCCGTCCGCCTCTCCTCCAGGAAGTATGGAGGAGCTTGTGAGGCTATTCCAGGAGCTCGGCGGCGCTTCCAATTATGGAAGATATCGGCCTGTCGAGAAGGTGCGTGAGAGGCCTGGGCCATGGTAAAAACATAGTACACCAAGCTCGATCCGAATCATATGGCCTGGGTCGAACCTCAAGGGTCAGATGGAAAAGAAATTCCAGTTAGCCTAATGTATGACCAGGTAAAGATAGCTGCCAAGTATTCCTAACGGGGTTGTAAGCTAGATAACCTGTTAGATGGCATAGAGGAAGAATTTTTTGAGTCCAAGTGATTGTGTACTTCAATTGAAAAATTTGTCCCTAGCCGGATTGTAAAACGATTGTCATGGCAGACCTTTTCGCTTCGACCTCTAGACCCGAAGGCTCAGAGTGTTTCCGAATACCCGCTCAGTAATATAAACCTGGGCATGCGTGGAAACCAGTCGTAGGGGTCATAGTTGCTTGAACATGCAAGTTGTATCCGACTAGCTATGTTATATTACATGTTGATTGTAAGAAACATCTTCCAGGGAGAATGGTTCCGTCAAGGGTTCCTTTCCCTGGGCAGATATGCATTAGTATGCATGTCCGAACTGTTATTGAAAAAAAATCACAGAATACGTAACATCTGGGGGTTCATACTGTGATGGAGGTAAGACATCTTTAGTCCACCGACCGAATATTTCCTTAAGAATGCTAGCTTTCGGCTTCACCTAGTCTGACGTACAAGTCCGGATGACCCGGCTGTAACAATCACAGAGGTGCTCCCTTTATGCCCTAGCCGAACAAACGGGAACGTAGGGCATAAGCACAGGAGCCAGGCAACCCACCTTGGCAAAAACTTAAGTCATAACGATGCATATAATGGCGAAGAAAAGGTGCATATGCGGAAGAGGACACATATGTGTTGAGCTTGATGCTCGGAAAATAATAATAAGCTTCTGTAATAGAAGCCCCCAGGTATTATGAGTGTATACATGTAAGGATGTGCACATCATAGGTGTGCGGTTTGGCCGCACAAGAGCTAAAGAAAAATTAAAGAGGGTTAAAAATGAAAACAAAGGGAGAAGAAGACTAAGAAAGAGTACGGCTCTAGGCATAGAATCTTCGGAGTCTTGCGGCATTGCACGGGTTCGGCTCTAGGCGATTGTCAGATGCATCACGCAGGCGGTACGCTCCTCCAGTGAGAACCTCATTTATGATGAAGGGACCCTCCCACTTGGGCTTGAGTTTGTCCTTTTTCTTTTCTGGCAAGCGTAGAACGAGTTCACCAACATTATAAGTCTGGGCCCGCACTTCTCTGCTTCGGTATCTGCGAGCCTGTTGTTAATAGAATGCAGAACGGGCTTTTGCAACATCACACTCCTCCTCCAGGGCATCCAGACTGTCCTGCCGATCGAGCTCGGCCTCTCTCTATTCGTACATGCGCACTCAAGGTGAGTCATGAATGATGTCGCAGGGTAAAACTGCCTCTGCGCCGTACACCATGAAGAATGGTGTGTATCCGGTAGTGCGATTGGGCGTGGCCCGCAGCCCCCAGAGTACGGAGTCGAGCTCCTCAACCCAGTGCTTGTCTGATTCTTTCAACGACCGCACTAGTCTAGGCTTAATGCCGCTCATAATAAGACCATTATCTCGTTTGACTTGACCATTTGTTTGTGGATGATAGACAAGGCGTAATCGAGTTTAATGCCCAATCTAGCACACCAGGATTTCACTTCATCGGCCGTGAAATTGGAGATGTTATCGGTGATGATGCTGTGTGGGACACCATAACGGTGCACGACACCGGATATGAAGTCTATCACCGGTCCAGCTTCGGCCATTTTCACTAGTTTGGCCTCTATCCATTTGGTGAATTTATCTACCATGACTATCAGATATTTTTTCTTATGGCTTCCTCCTTTGGGATCCCACCATATCAAGCCCCCTGACCGCAAAAGGCCAAGTAATGGGGATTGTTTGTAGCATAGTAGGCGGCATATGGCTTTGATTGGCGAAGAGCTGGCATCCGACACAACATTGGACCAAGTCCTGTGCATCTGCTCGGGCCATCGGCCAGAAGAAACATGTACGGAAGGCCTTACTTACAAGGGCCCTAGCCGCGGTGTGGTGACCACCGAGGCCAGCATGGATTTCAGCCAGGAGTTGCCGTCCTTCTTCTTCAGAGATACATCTTTGAAGGACTCCGGTAGCACTTTTCTTGTAGAGCTCTCCGTTATGGACCTTGTAGGCTTTCGAGCGCTGAACAATGCAGCGAGCCTCATTCTGGTCCGCAGGGAACTCTCGGCAATTAAGGTAGGCCAAGAATGGTTCGGTCCATGGGGCAATTACTGCCATTATTAGATGGGCCAATGGTGTTATTTCGGTGGCTGAGCCCCCGATGATATCGGTATTGTGTTTGGAATATGGGGGTATAGTTGGATCGGACTAGTGTTGCCGCTCTCATCCTACCACACCAAGGATGGCTTGAAGAGCCTTTCCAAAAAGATGTTAGGCGGGACGAGGTCGCGCTTGGCACCCATGCGAGCGAGGAGGTTCGCCGCTTGATTACTTTCTCTAGCCACATGATGGAACTCGAGTCCCTTGAACCGAGCTGATATTTTGAGTACGGCGTTACGATAGGCCACCATCTTCAGATCCTTGGCATCGAAGTATCCATTTATTTGGGATATTGTGAGATTTGTATCCCTGCGCACCTCCAGGCGTTGTATGCCCATGGAGGTAGCCATCCGAAGACCATGCAATAAGGCCTCGTATTCGGCTGCATTGTTGGAGTCTGTGTATAATATTTGGAGTACGTATTGGACTGTGTCTCCAGTCGGGGATATTAAAACGACGCCTGCTCCTATACCAGCCAGCATTTTAGAGCGATCGAAGTACATGATCCAGTTGGAATATGTGTTGTACTCTTTAGGGAGTTCGACCTCTATCCATTCGGCGACAAAGTCGACTAATACTTGGGATTTAATGTCCCGACATGGTTTGTATGTTAAAATGGTAGGAGTTCAATAGCCCACTTGGCAATCCGACCCGTAGCATCGCAGTTATTTATTATATCATTATGTG
Organism: Triticum aestivum; assembly: GCF_018294505.1. Lineage (NCBI taxonomy): Eukaryota > Viridiplantae > Streptophyta > Magnoliopsida > Poales > Poaceae > Triticum > Triticum aestivum. The sequence continues at coordinate 590,570,635 of NC_057800.1, read as the reverse complement.
GTACTTCCGAAGACACCATAATCGAACACTCTTGGAAGTTGTGTCATAGCTTCCGGGATGCCATGAATACCGCATGTGCTATCTTTTGGTAATGAGGGTACCGGGATTTGCATGGTGTGAGGACAGTGGATACATAGTATACCGGTTTCTCGAGTGGGAACTTGTGTCCGTCCTCCTCTAGCTCAATGACGAGCACTACGCTCACCACCTGGTGTGTTGCCGAGATGTATAATAACATCGATTCGCTGACGTTTGGCGCGGCCAGGATTGGCTTGCTCGCTAAAAGAGTTTTTATTTCCCCCAGTTCGGCTGTTGCTGCTTCCATCCACTCGAAGTGGTCGGTACGTCGGAGAAGGCGATAAAGTGGCAATGCTTTTACTCCTAGTATAGAGATAAAGCGGCTTAAAGCTACCACGCATCCGGCTAGTTTTTGGACCTGTTTAAGGTATGTTGGTGTAGCCAATTGTGAAAAGCTCGGATTTTGGCTAGATTTGCCTCAATTCCTCTATTCGAAACAATGAAGCCCAACAGTTTTTCGGCGGGAACACCGAAAACACATTTTTTCTGGATTGAGCTTGATGTCATATGTCCGGAGATTGTCAGATGAGAGACGCAAGTCGTCTATTAACAACTCGACGTGCTTAGTCTTGATGACGACGTCATCCACATATGCTTCAACTATCTTGCTGATTTGTTTTTCCAGGAATGTTTGAATCATGCGTTGGTAGGTGGCGCCGGCGTTTTTAAGCCCAAAAGGCATAGTGTTGAAGCAGAAAGGTTCGTATGGGGTGATCAATGCCGTTGCGTCTTGATCGGACTCCTTTATTTTGATTTGATGGTATCTGGAGTATGCGTCGAGGAAACACAGTGAGTCGTGTCCTGCAGTTGCATCAATAATCTGATCGATGCGGGGAGGGGAAGGGATCCTTAGGGCAAGCCTTATTGAGGTCTTTGAAATCGACGCACGGGCACCAGGATTTATCCTTCCTTGGCACCATCACCAGGTTTGTTAGCCAGTCTGGGTGTTTTATTTCTCCGATGAATCCAACCTCGATTAACTTGGCTAGCTCCTCCCCGATGGCTTGTCGTTTAGGTTCGGAGAAGCGCCGAAGTGTTTGCTTGACCGGCTTATATCCCTTCAATATATTGAGGTTGTGTTCGGCCAGCCTGCGTGGGATTCCTGGCATATCAGAAGGGTGCCAGGTGAATATGTCCCAGTTCTCATGCAGGAATGTTCGTAGTGCAGCCTCAACCGTTGGGTCCAGCTGTGCCGCAATGGAACCTGTCTTCTTGGGGTCCATCGGGTGGACTTGAAATTTGGCTATTTCGTCTGCTAGTTTGAAGGAGGTGGATTTGCGACGCTTATCAAGGATTACGTCGTCCCTATCCACCATAGAGCGTAGAGGGGTTAACTCTTCGGCCGCGAGGGCCTCAGACAGTGTCTCGAGGGCCAGGGATGCTATTTTGTTTTCGGCATGGAGGGCTGTGTCTGGATCACTAGCGAGAGTGATAATACTGTTGGGCCCGGGCATCTTGAGCTTCATCTACCCGTAATGAGGTATAGCTTGAAAGCGTGTGAATGCATCTCGCCCCAACAGGGCGTGATATCCACTGTTGAATGGGGCCACTTGGAAAGTTATCTCTTCGGACCGATAGTTCTCCGGCGTGCCAAATACCACGTCAAGTGTAATTTTCCCCGCGCATCGCATCTCCCGGCTGGGGATGATCCCTCGGAAGGTCATATTACTATGCTCGATGCGGCTCCTGTCTATTTCCATTTTATTCAGTGTGTCCTTGTAGATGAGGTTTAGTCCGCCACCGCCGTCCATGAGCACTTTAGCGAGCCGAAAGTTGTCCACAATTGGGTTGAGGACCAAGGTGGCTGGTGCTTGGACTGATCAGATTTTTGGTTCTTCATTGGCGTTGAAAGTTATGGCCGTGTCGTTCCATGGATTTATTGTTGCGACTTGGTAGACTTCGGCGAGGTCGCGGAGTGCCCTCTTGCGCCGACTGTTTGAAGCAAAAGTCTTGAAGAATGT